>NC_064874.1:9511771-9516771 GCF_943734745.1 Anopheles darlingi | reverse complement strand
GCGGTTGCGGTGTGCTCGGTACGGCTGCACTCACTGACGCGCCAGTCACACTGCAGTATTTTCGGCTCCCCGCGTTTGTGGGGCCGACAACGACGACAACGACGACGACGAGGACGACGGTCGGTCGGTCGGTCGGTCTGTAGTTGCCTTTCACTGCCACCAGAGGGCCCTGCTGCTGCTGCTGCTGCTGCTCCTAGTATATCCTTCTCTCATTCACTCGCACACAGTCGGTCACTCTCTTTCGCTCCCTTTCTCTCTCTCTCGCTCTTTCTCTTTAAGCAAGACCGAATTTGCAGCATAATTGGCTTCGCATCGGCCTCCGTGTGCTTATCCGTGAGTGGGGATCGAGTGGCTGAGGCGCCTAAGGGTTAACTGCCTTTTCACACTAGCCCCCCCGCACCAACGGCACGGTAGCGCGTCACACACCCTCATGCACACACACACACACGCACGCACGCACAAACACCCACAGTTACGCACACGCGACTTCGCGACTGTGCGATTATTCGAAAATCCGATTTAAAGCCAGGTCGGTTGCGCCACGGACCGTCTCTGTGGGCTGCACCGTCCTACCTCCGTCACCACCACCGTGACGCCGACCGAACCGAAGTGTGCGCTATTGATTAACTGCTGCTGCTGCTGCTGCTGCTGATGATGGGAGGAGGGGAGCTTTTTTGTTCCTTGGCGGAGAAAAGGACGAAAAATCAATTTTTCCAACTCGCACGCACGCACGCGGTATGGGACCTGCAAACACACGCACACACACACACACTCACACGCTCGCTCGCTCGCTTGCTGGCCGTGTGTCCTGAATGTAACAGGATGTCGTCACTGTACCGAGTGTACCGCCGCACCTAGTGATGGATCACTCTGGGACCACCGCTGGTATCCACCCAAGTAGTTTGTTCACTTTTTCACAGCTTAACAGAACAAGGATCCTTCACATGGGCACTGCGGGCCCCAGTATCTGGCTCGCACACACATACGCACAGACACACACAGACACACACACACACACACGAACACACTAGCGCAGTAGCTCGTTTTTCAGAGCGAGTAGGGGGGAAGGGGGCGATGGGCTCTACCAACCTGGCGTCCGTCGTAAATTCCGTATCCCTTTGTGTCCGTGTCCGTGTTCACCGAACACCGAAACCAAAGCCCACGGTTTCAAGATAAAAGTTTTTCAGCGGGCTAAAACACACTAAACACGAGACGACGACGACGACGACGACGACGAGATGACCTCTGTGTGATGGCCAAGATATGACCATCCGCTGGGCCCCAACTCCTACCTAATTACGCCAGCCAGCCAGCCAGCCGACTCTGGGACACGGATCGTGGATGGGCGCGCGCTGATGGTTCTGACGGCACCACTCGCTTCGACCGTCATCTAGCCTATGAATGAAAACTCGCACACTCGCGACTGGTTCGTCCCTTCACTACCGTCGGGCCGCTGCTGCTGCTGCTGCTGCTGCTGCTGCTGCGTTGCCTTTTTTGCTCACTCGAATGTTCCGTGTACCGTTGTTCCGTTCGGTGGCCTCGCACCGACGAAACCGTGGTGCC
Source organism: Anopheles darlingi (assembly GCF_943734745.1). Classification (NCBI taxonomy): domain Eukaryota; kingdom Metazoa; phylum Arthropoda; class Insecta; order Diptera; family Culicidae; genus Anopheles; species Anopheles darlingi. The sequence goes on along the minus strand of NC_064874.1, from coordinate 9,515,208 downwards.
CCGAGCTTCGCCGAAACGCGCCTGCGCACCAACCAACCAAACGGCAGAGCTTTCGCTCTCGTGGAAAATGGTACAGGACGAGCCGCTCGGTCTCTCTTACAACGACGTCCCTTTTTCTGCGATGGATCCGGCGAGCTGTTCTTTTTGGGGCATTTTCGCTTGGTGGCACAAAACGTTAAACAATAATAGGATTGAGGATTTGGATTAGATTATTGCTGGATTTTCGGTGGCATTATTGAACCTCTTTTCTTTTTACTGATGAGTGTGAGGATTGGACGCAAAGTTCCAGCCGATGGAGCCGCCTGGTTGCTCACGTTTTGCAACAAAAACCAACTTCCATTTTTATCCGCTCCATGCATGATATCGGGTATAATGTGCTAGGGCGTTTTTTCAATGTACATTGATTTACATTGTAATTGTCCTTTTTTTTGGGAAGATCTTATAAAATTATCGCGTGATATCCCTCAAAAAAGAAAAAAAGTATAGGAACATATCGTCCTTGTTTGCCGGTGGCACTTGCATGCCATCTATGGCGGCCAACTGTCAAACCGAAAGCTATCTTTTTGACAGCGCGAGTGCGGCACGGTGGAGCGATCTTGGCAGAATAGTTTCCTCATGGAACCTCATCATGCGTAATGTGTTTGTGTGTGTGTGTGTGTGTAGTCATGCACAGTCAACAGGAAGCTTTTCGGTGAGAGAAGTATCCCCATCGAAAGGACTCGCCAAAAAAGAGCCCCCAATGAGAGCATATCCTGGGAGAGACTACGAGAGAAAAAGAAGCGATAGAGAGAGAGATAGAGAGAGCGACTTAGAAGGTTGCAGAATCATCACGGAGGCAGGTTGGTTTGGCTTTTGATTCGCTCTCCCGCATTCGTCCTGCTTATGTGAAGATATCTGCCATGATGAACTCGGAACAAGGGCCTCAGTCCAGTCAGTCACCGTTCACGACGTATGTGCGGACGTGCAATATTGTGATAATAGTATAACCGACCTCATCCACCGCTAAGGAGTATGTGTATGACGAAGTTAGGACCTGGCAGGGATCTATCGGATCGCCAGGTGTTCTAGGAGGACTTCGTGCGTGCGTGCATCTCGTGTGCGTGTGTGTGTGTGTGCGTGTTCCTTTTTGGTAGCCCAGTACCTCCGGATAGCCTTCTTGTAGGTGCGACTGCCTACCATTGGGATTGACTCGCTGGCAAAGCACCAGAATCGCTGGAGCTTGGTGGAACCGTAGAGGTGGAGTAGGATGAAGGAACTGTAGCAGCACTGCGGCACTCCGTCGTGTTTTCCCCCCCTTTCCTTCAGTGCTCTGCTCCACCTTCAAGACGGAGGAGACGGAAAAAAGGAGTAAAATGGTGGCTTACTCACTCCGAACAACCGAAGCAAAACGCACCAAACGGGAAAGGGAAGGAAGAAAAGAAGAAGAAACAAAAGGAAAGGAAGGGAGGGATCCGTGCTCTCTGCCTCTCGATTCGCAGTCGAGTTCGCACTGGTTTGTGTCCTGCCCAGGTCAGGCTAAATGATATCATTAACTATTGAAGAAGTGGAAAAAGTGCTTCGAAGCAACAGCGAATTCGTTTGTCGTGTGGTGTGTGCGTGTGTGCATGTGTGTGTGGTGAGCGCTATAGGTGGAGTTCTGGGTGTTCGCCCACCCTTTGTACCTTCGGGGCTGCGGGGCCAGGCAAAGACAAATGGCAGCAGATTCGCAAATTCGTATTCGCGCGCCCGTTGTGTAACCTTTTTGGACGATTCGCTGCGGGATCATCCTGATTCCCTCTGAGTTTCTTCTAGCCAAAATTTAACTCCGCAGCTCGTCTAGTGTGGTCTAGGCAGTGGTCTGGTTGGACTGGTTCGTGACTAACCCCGAGGGTTTTTGTGCGTCCGGACAACTATGCGTATCGTGCGTGCCTTGTGTGGCTGGCGAAGACGATGCGGTGGGCTGGCAAAAATCAATTTCTGCTTTCTGCCTTTGCCACTTGTGAGAAGCGTAACTGTGTGTGGTCGTTGGCACGATTTATGAGGAGAAGAAACCTATAAGTAGCCGCGCACGAATGCGGTGAACACCTCCAGGAAGTGTACGCAGCAGTCGTAGCAGTCGTAGCGGTAGTACCGCAGTATTGTAGTCATGCCATCACGTCATCACAAACCGGCCAACTCCTAACGAGTCCCTCTGTGGGCGTTTTCTGGCCTGGTTCGTACGTAAAGTCTGTCACGGACGTCGGTGCTCCGCCAGGGTGCACCGACATGCCGACTGCCTATTCTTGGACTCGGTGGCGACATCGACGGTCCTAGGTCCAGCATGTTTTTGAACATTCCTTCTCTTTCTCTCTCTCTTTCTCTCTCTCTCTGTCTCTCTCTCTGTTGTGCGTGTGTGTGTGTGTCGTTTTCAGTGAGCGCACAGGGACCTCCTGCTCCTTGCTAGCTGCATTCTGGAGCACGAGTGATTAGGAGTTATGTTTTGCGTGTTCTGCCCCGAAGACAAGAACCACCTACCCCCTCCCCCTCCCCCCACATACTACTCGACCCGGAACGGTGCAACTTGACCTATCATTTTCTTCCCATTTTTCCAGCCATTATTAGTGGTTATGTGAAGGCGTGCAGGCGTAATTAGGTGTCGGTTTCTGGGGTGGGGTAGGGTGAGGGAATGTAGTGGTAGCTGGCATTCTGAAACGGTGAACGTGAGGATGATGTAGATTCTCGCTCTGGATACCATCGGACTCTAGACGCACCGTCGCCAGCGCCGGAACTTGGAACTTCTGCGGTAGAACTTCTCCCACAGTGTGTTTGTGTGATTCGGATTCGGAATCGAAGAAAGAAAATCTCGTCCAACGCAACCAAGGCAGACACACACACACACACACGCCAACACTCCGTGACGTCGTTTGTCGTGGCCTCTTGGTGGTCCCTCGTCCGGGGCGGGAGACGGATAAAAAATTTAAAGTATTAATCCCCTAGCGGCGGTGGCGGTGGCGGCGACGGCGACGGCAACGGTGACGGAAGAGCCGCAAGGTGGGGCGTAAGGTGTAGCCCAAGGTCCGGAGTGCGGCACCGTCGTCTGTGGACCAGGTTTTCATTTTTTATAAGCCTTCCTTCGACCCAGAACGGCAAACATATACACATACGCACACACACACACATATACACACGCACACATACTGCTTTCTACGACAGTGGCACGGAGCGGCAGTTATTTTCAAATGCTCCACCGGAGCGAATGCCAGCGGGTCACCATCAACCAATTGGGTGGCCAACAACGGCAGCAGCAGCAGCAGAAGAAGTTTCGGATACCCGAGGAGCGTCCTTTGATCAATAATAGCCCTTTTCCTCCAGTAGTGGTCGCCCCGAAAATGACACGATATTTGGATATTGAGTGAGACAGTGAGCGGTGTTTGTGTGTGTTGTTTGTTAGTGGAGAAGGAGTGTAGTTGGTGGCTGCA
>NC_064874.1:9486771-9501771 GCF_943734745.1 Anopheles darlingi | reverse complement strand
AAAGATTTGGTCCACATTCTGGGCGCAATCATTGCGGGATCTCAGGTAAGGCCGTCGCCCTTGAATTTCGCTTTTAACGAGGTTCTACTTCCGGTGTTCCACTCCTTTTCTTTCTGTCTCTCTTTGCTGCGAGGTGCTTCTTAGGCTTCCCAAATTTTGAAGCATTCTCGTGCATTGGGCGTTCCTTTTTGGTTACTCCAGTGATTAATGTTGCATACTTTTGTTCCTCGCAAACTGGTTGTTTTGGGATCTTTGCTGTCTTACACGTTTTTCCTATTTCTCGATACTCTCCTTTTCCTTCTTCTTCTTCTTCTCCTCCTTTTACAACGTTCTCACATTACAGGCAGCTTTAGTTAATGTTCCGCTGCAAAATGTCAATTCGTATTCTTTAAATAATCCGGATGGTGAAGGAAGTAAGCGGGCTTCGGTGAGTTTGCTCTAGATAATCCTGTCGCATTATATTGCATGTTGTTTCAGTGTTTGTACTGTTAATGTGTGGTATACTATGTTTAGCGTCTAGAATTAGTGGTTTTCGTTTTTATTAGCGTAACAATGTTGTATATAGAATGTAGATAAGCCTAAGTGCGAGTATGTTTTGTACGTTTGAATAACACCTAACCAATAAACACCTTGCGGCTCATCATTGAGCCTATGGATAACAAGCATAACTATTGGTAGCCGAACACAGTAGCCTTCGATGATTGGTTGCGGCGCAGACAAGTAACGAACATGATTCTCGAACATCCCCACTTCCCCACATCGTCTATAGCATAATGGACTGCGTGCCGTGAGCCCCGCGACCGTTACCATTATCATAGATGTAATCTCCAAATGGGATAGCGAAGCGGAACTGCGACGTTTGATGCTTCAATGCTTTGCTCTGATGGCAGTCATTCTACAAAAATCTAGTCCCGAACAGGTAACATAATTGTTACGCTTCCTTCGATCGTCTGGACTAATCGCAAATCAATGTCGTTTAATTTTTTCGTTTTTCCTCTTCTCTTTTAGCGCCAAATTGACTTGTTGACCATATTCCAACTATACATCGGAGCGATCCATGAGTTGTTAAAAACGGAGCATTTCCTCACCAAATCCTTATCGACGGAAAGCTTCGAGCTGTCGCACGACAATGACTGCTGTATCGATGTCGGAGCACTCTGCGCATCGATCGCTACGATCGAACAGTTCATTCCGGAGCACTCCAATAAGCTGGTGCTGTGTAATGCGCTGTTTGAGGCAAAGTTTCTATCAAGCTTGGTGCAAATTCCAGAACAAACGAAGGTAATACCATCAACAGGGTAGTGAAGGATCATCGATGGTCAAACTAAACCTTGTTTGTTTGTTTCCTTACCCAGCGATGGAATGTCGATCGACAAATGATCGGAACGGTGCTAGTGAGAGCATTGCAGAGGTTATGCTATCACTCGGAGAAAATTCAGTACAATCTGCTGCACACCAACAGCATCAATGTGCTGTTCGATGGACTGAAGTGCTACGGTAAACCGTCGAAAGGCTTGATCGAACAGTGCCTTGGCTTTGCGTTCGATGACACCGATAGCCGTCAGGTGCACGTGTCTGTCGTTACGAAGCTAATCGAATGGATTCCACAGACGGATGAAGCCGAGCAGAGCATCATTAGCGAGGTGTTGCTGAGGAAGTGTGCTGGAACAATGCAATGGTAAGGAAAATAAGTGTTATACATGTCCTTCACAAACGTTGTGATTGATCGTCAAAATCGCCCTCGTCGTTACAGCAAGCAGCAAGTGTGCGCCCAGAAGACGATCAAACGCATCGTGGACGTGTGCCTGACGGACGGAAATCGCCTATCATTCAAGTGCACCATCAATCTGCTGAAGCTCATCGAAGAGCTGGCGAAATACAGCATCTTCCCGACGGAAGTGAACAGCCTGTTAAGGTTGCTGCGTCGCGAGGCACAGTTCGAACACCGTAAGCAGCTGCTGGAAACCATCCTGAGGATCTCGCATTATCGATCGACACTGGGCATTGCACCGGATAACTTTCTCGACATTCAAACCAACACGAGCGGAATAACGATACCGGAAATTCGAAAATGGGATACCGCCCATGGTTTCGTGTTTCACGCTTGGTTACGATTGGAAGAGGAGTGCACCATGGGAGGTCAGAACTATCGGCGTCAGTTATTCAGCTTGACGACCACGTATGGGACCGGGTACGAGTTCTTCATCCAGAGGAGCGGTAACTTTGTAGTGAGTGTAATCACGAAGAAGGAGTTCTTCACAGCCACGACCCAGTCGCCACAGCTGCTTGACGGCCGCTGGCATTCGATCACGGTGAGCGTCGTGCCACCGAAGCGCCTCTTCTCGTACCATCAGATCAATGTGTATATCGATGCTGCGCAAAAGCTGGGCTCAACGATGAAGTACGCCTCGTTTACGGAAGTCTTCCACTACTGCTCGATCGGTGCACCGTATAACAACTTTCGGAAGGTGTCACACACCTCACACCAATCCAACTCGGCCCGAATGAGTCCGGTGCCGGATGCTTCGCCCAGTGGTGAGCGAGAAGAGAAAGCAAAGTCTGGTCTCTTCCCCAACATCATCGAACGGACGTTCTTCCCCGGGTTGGTCTCACAGGTGCCGAACTACTTTACGCTACCGAGCAAGTCAACCACATCGCTTGATCCGAGCGTGAAATCGTATCCGATCGGAATGCAGGATCTAGTGTTCGGTGAGGCGGTCTGTCTGAAGGGTCAGCTGGGTGCCGTCTTGTTGGCCGACACGAACGTTAATCTGAAGAGTCTGTTTGAGGTCGGTCCCAATGTGGCCAGTGTGCTGGCAACCGACGTGATCGAGTCATTCGATATGGCCTCCAAGTTTGTGTTTTGCTTTGCACCCAGTGCCTGCTATGATGGACTGTGTTTGGATCTAGCACCCGGCAACCATTACAACGGGCACCTTGTCGCTAACGTGGCACAAACGCTCTCGATACAGAACGCATTGACGGGGATTGGCGGTATGGTAGCACTGCTTCCGGTACTGGACTATATCGCGCAGCTGCCCGCATCGGAAATTCCACCCTCCGATGAGCTTATCTCGCTCAGTCCGGTCGAATCGCCGTTAAAGGAAGAACACTTTGGCGACTGGGAGATGCTGCAGCTTAACTCACTGACCGAACCAAAGATCATACAGAATCAGATCGCATGCTTTCTGTGTCTGGTGCGTAACTTTATCGCCGGTAGCGAGGTGAACAAGGAGAATATGCTGAAGAACGATGTGATTGCCATTATGAGCACGCTGCTGCAGAGGTGTCATGAACGGTTGTTTGACGTGAACGTGCTGATGGCGGTGCAGCTTCTGATCGAATCGCTACAGAACGAAATGCCGACCGGACACGTGGAGCTGCTGCATGTGCTGCATCGGGATTTGGTGTTTAACTTTCGCATCTGGGCAAAGGCCCAGTTCCAGATCGTCATCGGACATATCCAGTACATCAGCACCCTCATCAAGGATGATCGGAAGTATTTTCGGCGCAACTTTGGCATTCAGTATTTGCTAGACGTGATACATGAGCATTTTACCGTCAACACCAACCTTACGCCACAGGATGCAAAGATGGTGCGTGAGTCTCTGTTGCGTATCGTTCGGTACTACATACAAAAGGAGGTTAACATCAAGGAGGTACGTGCCAGCAAACCGGCATGATGATGTGCCCATTCGTTCAGCGCTTATAAGCTTTTTCTTTTCATTGTAGATATCGACCCTGTTGACATTCCTTACGACGCAAAAGCATGAAGGGACGGTTAGTGAGATTATCGAGATGTTGCTGCTGTTGATCGAAGGCAAGCACGTGAAGGATCAAATCTTTCTGCTCATGTACGAGCCACATATGGCCGAGGCTATGTATACGCTGTTCATCGATCGTAACTTTGGGCGGGATGTGCACATGAAGCTGATCAAGTTCATCGGCGGCATGCTGAACACGAAGCGCATCTCAAGCAAACACAAGGCCGCGCTGCGACTGTATGAGCCGACCATTGAGTGCCACAGTCTGTATCCAGGGCTGTTCTCCTTCATGTTACCATTCGAGCTACAACCGGATGTAATGCTCGGTTTGCTGGACCTAAACCTAGCATCCGACACGGAGATGGGTTACGCCGGGGCACTCTGTTTGATCTATCACGCCAATCTCTGCAGCGTAACGCTGAAGCTGGAAATCGCCAGGCGGCTGATGACGAGTACGTTCACCAAACCGAAGGCACCACAAATGATCGCCAAACAGGTGGGCTGGCAGGAGTCTATCGCACGGCTGCTAATCAAGAAACCGGTAGAGAACCGGGGTGCTGCTGGGACCGCAGACAAAGAGCAGGACAATATACTGACCGATATGGATGAGGTGGTGAAGCGGGAAAGTGAATCATCGGTCGCTGTTAGCGCCACCGGGGACGATTTGATCGTATTCGATGATGAAACGCTCGAGCTGCACGTGCAGGACGGAAGCAAGCACCTGAACTCGTTCATGTCCGAGGCGGCAACGGCAATCGAGCATGAAATCAAAGAGCTAGCAGATACGGTACAGGAAGCGGTAGTGGACAACATTACGTCCTCCATCACGTCCGTCTACTCGGTAATACGGCAGAAGACATCAGACATTCAGGATACGATCGGTACAGCGCTGACGCTCAGCTTCGAAGATGCTACCGCGGGCAGCCGGAAGAAGAAATCATCGCTCAGCAGTAGCAGCGAGGAGAATGTGTCCCTCGACGAGTCCTGCTCGCAGGCCGGCACCGCATCGATGGGCAGGGAAGATCTGCAGTCGACCAAGAGCATCGACGAGCTGGACTGTAGCGCGGGGAATAGTGGCGAATCGCCGAGTGTCAAGTATGATGAGGAAAACGACGAAGAGAATCTGGTCTGCGAAGTGTCGAACAGTCTGTTTACGATCCTGTGGCGCGGGGTGGAGAATTCCAACGATTCCTGGCAGGAACGTGGCCAGGTGATGGCGTGCATTAATCTGATCGCGCTGAACAACGAACTGTACTGCTCGCATCTGAGCCTTCGGTTGCGCATCCTAGAGATGGGCGTCCAGGCGGCGCTGATCGATTTGGGAGAAAATGCTCAGCTGCCCGTAACACATCAGCAAAACGCGGCGCAACTACTTCGACTGGCCTACGACCTGGTGGTGCTTGATCCCAACGAGGATGGATCAAAGAAATGCTCCGTGAAGCTACTGGACGGTGTTCTCTCGCTGCTGGACATACTGATGGTGTTTCAGCAGAGTAGCAGCGACGATTGGTCCGAGATGTCACACCTGTGCCTGGGTCTGCTGCTCAAGTGTTCACACAACGCTAACTCGGACATTGTGGCGATGGCGACGGCCAAGCTGCACGCGCTTCTGCAAAATCGCATCAATCAGGATCCGGCCGAAATCGGGTACTTGATGTACAGCTTGAACCAAGCGATCAGTAACGCGATCGAGGTCGATAATTCGGAGCAGTACTCATTCCTGATCCCGGTGATGAAAGCGCTGCTGGAGAAGTCACGCACCGTGCTGGGTCTGGCGACGCATACGCCCGACCTTCCGGCCACCTCTTCCGGGCCGATCTTCTTCCAGGACTTCCAAACGTACTGTACCAGCCGTCAGTGGACCTCGTTCATCGATAAAAAGGTAAGTCTGATCAGGCTATTAAAAGGAGGAGGAACATACATACTTACTTAAGGGGCCAGTGTTAAATCTGGAGGACCCAAGCAGACTTTTAGCACTGAGTAGTCCTCGGTAGTCGTTATGGCGTAAGCGTACGCCAATAGCAGTCGTGTGAGTTTCAGAGCTCCGCGTGATGTCGGGCGTATGAGGTAAAGGACCTATATAGTGCCAACATCGTCCTTAGGCTCATGTTTAGCTGCATAGACCGGTCATCCGGATTGGTATCTCAAAGGAAACGCTCTTCACTCTCGGTTCAACTACTGCATCCCAAGCGCCGTGGTGGTGGGCCTGCTCGTTTATTGGCTAACCTTACAGCTAATCTAATATAAATAGTCTTTCCATTCTTCACCTACTCGTAAAAGAACGCGTTACCGCCGCACCATTACCACATCACCATTTCCCCCGCATCACTCACGCGGTGACCGATGGGTTCGTTGTCGCCTCCGACAGTTCCTTCTTTTTCCGGTGACCCCTATAGCGCGTCCCGATGTCACTAATTTCATCGTAATTCTCATCATCATCATCCTCATCCAGCATGGTATAGTCGAGGCTAGCGGCACTGCGATAGTGCAGCATATCGCGCCTTCTCGTTGGCCTCAAATCCACCGGAACCGACGCGGATCCAGCCGTGGCTTGGCTCGAACCGGCGTAGTAACTTTTGGAGTTTGATTTCTGGATGGAAAGTATGTTCAGCTCATCGTTGACGTTCGATTTTGTCCCGGACCGTTGCGTCCCCTTGCCCTGGCCAGCAGCATTCGTTTGGAAGAAGTTCGTGCCCAGCTCGCGGTTCGATCCATCATCACCGTTCGTAGCTTTGTTTCCCGTTGCCGCCGGCGGTGACCGTTGTCGATCTTTCGACTGCCCGGCGGTCGTCGACTGTTTGTTCTGGGACGAAAGCAGCACAAAATTAGACGGTGCCCGTTCGGTATCGCCAACCCGTGACAACGTGACACCCGCCGGTTTCGAGTGTTTAATCTGTTTCTTCGGTTCAAACTCGAGAAACTCATCGGCATCGATCGCCACCTGATGGAAGTCGGAGCTAGAACCGAACGCATCGCGCAGATCGTCCGTATCGAGATTGTGTGCGATCGTCGGTCCCGGTAGGATCGGTTTTTTCTTCCTGCGCGTCCTTATGCGTCCCTTACCACCCGCCAGGGAACCGGGGAACTGTTCACCATCGGATGTTCCATCCGAACCGAAGGAAGTTGGTTGGTGTTGACTTTTTACGGGAATTTTTTGCGATTCCGAGGCACCCTCGTAGTACGAGGTGAAGGAGGTGAAAGGATCATTGTCACTGCCGAGGTTCGGGAAGGTGTTTCCACTGCCTGGCGGTTTATTGGGGTTCGTTTTGGTTGGCGTGTGGAATTGATCCTGATCGTACCGGGTCGGTAGGCTCGGTATGTACTCCTCGCTTGCATCGCTCGTACTGTGGGAGGTGGAATGGGTGGAGCTGACACCACCACCGCCACCGACACCACCATAATGCGGTGTTCGCTTGTACGCGGACGTATCGAAGTCATGCGATGGTTCGAAGAGGTTCGATTTGGAGTTCGTTATCGGTACCTCGTACGATGTGAGAGGCGTTTTGTAGGGATCCTTCTTGTACGTTTCCAGTGGTAGCTGTGGCTTGACGTTAGCATCGAGACCGAACGAACCAATCTCCGAGTAGAAGCTACCACTACCCTTACCGCTCGCCCCGGACGGTGTCGTGTAGGTGTTGATGGCCGTTGAGTCAGCAAAGTGTGGCTGCAGTTTACCACCCAAGGAAGAGGAGGAGGACGATGGGTGCGTGAAGCTGTGCGAGTATCCACCGGCCGGACCGTGCCCCGATGGTTTGCTTCCGGTAAGCAAATGATCAAATCCGCTCGTCGGAGAGGATGGCGAATCCAGGAAGGACGGTACTTTCGAATCGAACACACTGGGACCATTCCCGAAACTGGTTTTCGATAGACCGGCGCCACCGAAGGCGGTACTGTCGAAGCTCGTGGGCTTGTGGGAACCGTAGGAACTGCCATGGTAGCTCGGTTTAGACGAGCCAAAGCTTAGCGAGCTCTCGAAGCTGCCGCCGGGTTTACTGCCGAACGAGGGTCCAGTTGGCAGCAGCTCGTAACTGGCTGGTGATTTCCCGAAGGAAGAGCCTTCGTAACTGGTAATGATGGATGACGATGGGCCACCAATACCACTGCTGCCACCGCCGTAAGCGAACGGAGGCGAACCGAACGTTGGTGATGGATGGATCGATGAGCTGTAGCTACTGCTTACCGGTGGCTCACCAAATGATCCATGATGATGATGGTGCTGTTGTTGCTGCTGCTGCTGCTGGTGATGGTGATCGGCAAACGGGCTATCGAAGCTGGAACTGAACGGATCTTCGATGCTCTGCGGTACGTAGTGGGAGAGCGGTGCATAGTTGACGTTCGGGGGGCCGTACTTGACGCGTGGTTTCGATGATGGTCTCCGGGGTGGTCTCGGTTTGCGGCCCCGCGATCCTGGGCCGGGCGGCAGCTTTGGACGTCGCTTGATCACGCGATGTATCTCGATATCGTGACGCTTGGTGCGATGCAGCGCCACGGTACCATCAGCAGCAGTAGCAGCAGTGGCATCACTCTTTAGGTCTTCCTGTGTGCCGTCATCAGGCTGCAGCTCTTCCGCGAGTACCAGCGCTACAAAGAGCTGAGGAAGAGAAGAGTTCCAATGAAGTTTCGCATATGAACATGTGTTGTATGTGTGCTGGATAGACAATTTTACCGGATGTTGGTATGTGTAATTGTGAGTTTAGGGTAATTCGGGCCAAAAATTACATCCTTTTAGAGGATTTATTGTCAAAATATTTGGTAAACCAGTTTTCAAGTTATGATGACGATATCTTTGGCATTTTTTTTTTCGATTGTTCCAAACATTTTCCACGACATTCTTGAAAGGTTCTGCATTCCTGAAAATTCATAAATGGGGAATGTTGGGACAAAAGTATAATGTTAAATCCCTCTTTCAATACTACAAAGCCACTTGTGCTCTTATACTCTTTGCACAACATACTACAAGAAAGAATTCCGATTCTTCTGCAACATTCTCGAACGACGAACCAAGCAGGCGGCGATCTCTCGCTAGAAGATAATGGCCGCTCTCCACAATACCGAGTGCGCGCTTCTTCGCCATCACCACACAGCACGTGAAACCGTGCGAAGGGCAGTGGTAAGCACGTGAAGTTGAACCCGCACGAGAACGTGTCGAAGGCCACGTGCTTTTTGCGTGACCCAAGCCGGTGACGGCTCTCGCCGCCTGCTAGTTTCATCAGCTCAAGGAGGGTAAGGTAAGCGGGTCTAGCGGGAGTACCAGATACCAGTCGGTCTAGTCGATCCGGCCCCGGTCACCATCCACGGGAGGACGGTCACACCCAACCCCAAAGACCGAGTTGGAATGACCGAGAAAAAACCCTTTGAAACAACACCTTTCGCCCAGCCCCGGTGCAACGTCGTAGAATGCAATCTTGCTGCAACGAGCGTCGGCCAACCGCTCCCCCCCCCCCCCACCATCGCCCTTTGCCCCACACCCAAGTGAATGCATTCGCTGTGAGTCGTGCGCGGCTTTTGTCGCCCGTCGCTAGAGCAGCCAGCATTAGGCGCAGCAAAAGGTGAAACCCACCCAAATGGTCCATGGTTCCAGCGCCTTGGTTCGAACATAAATTATCCGGAGATCGGTCGGCGACGGTGGTGACGGGGGACGACGACGGTGACCTGCAAGGGTGCCGCAGACGCCCATCGCTTCGCAATTGAATGTTTGTGGTGCGTGCCGGTGCCGCACGGTGACCGTCATCGACCGCCGGTCGCCCTAGTAGGTGACGGTATACCGTGGTAACCCCCACTCTCCACCTCCTCCACCGCCTGGCATGCCTGAACGCCGCCCGAAAAGCGCGTTCGAAGTGGGTTTATGGTGGCTTTACATTTCCACGCGATAGCGCACCAGGGCATGTCGTGGCATGGCATGGCGCGGTTCCAACATGGCTCGAGGTTGGGCCAGTTTTTCTTTTCCTCCGTCCACATACACACACACACACACACACACACACTCACATGGGGGGGTGTATAGGTGAGGAAAAACAGGTTTGCTCCCCGCCCGCCATGGGGTCGATGGAAATGACCATTACGACTTTCGATTTCCACCGATCCGTTTGTGCGGTCGCGCACCCCAAGAAGACGCTCTCACTCTTCCTCCCTCTCTCTCTCTCCCACCACCCGTGGTGGTAACTTTCCTGTTTGATTTGCGCATTATAATCCGCAGGATAAGTCGATTTCGATTCCGAGATAATGTGACCGTCTTGTGCGGTGTTCTCGTCGTCGCTTGCTAATCTGTTTCGCTCGCTGCAGCTGTGGATCTGCGCGAACGGCGGTATGGTGGTGCTGATCGTACTTCAATTTCTCCTGCCATCCGTCGTCCGACAGTGTGCTGTCTTGTTGTGAAGTTAGACGTATGACTTCCATGTGCGGATAGATTCCCTGCGAGATCTTTCCCGGCTTTTCATTTCCATCGTAGTAATCCGGGCTCGATCCGGGTCCGGGCACCCGTGCATTATGTTGCAACAATTTATGCCATCGTTTTGCGCTTACATTTTCAGCCATTATGCTACAACAGAAGGGTCGCGCAAGTGAGAAATTATAATCAGCAAAAAAAACCATGCACCCGCAGTGTGTCTCTTCCCGCCCATTAAATCGTGCAGAGAAAGTGTTCCGATTCGGAAACCCGCGGTAGTAGTTACCAGGGAAACGGAAATGACATCGGCAACGCCAATGGTTGCTGTGACTGCTACTGCTGTTCGGAGTCAAAAAAGCGACGCATTACAAGAGATCACGCACTTGACATTATTTCGTTCGTACGCTCGCTCGCTTGGTTGCTTGGATGTGATAAGCCACATAAATCGTGCCACCATATTAAGGCGGCATCATTATGTAAAGCAACGCACACGCAGGCTAGTAGTAGCAGCAACTTGAGGGAAAACCGAGCTGATTGATATATTTATGCGTCCCGAAAGCACACACACGGCGAAGCTCCAGAGAGTGAGTTACGGTGTTACACGGAAAGGGTTTTATGTCACTAATGGCGGGATGTGCGTGGTGCATCCTCTGATCACCGTTTTGTGCTGGTCAACCAGGGTCTAGCTGTTACGTTGCTACGTTCTCGTCCGATGCCATTAGCTAATAAGCGTAGCGCTTCTTCGTTTCAGGAGGACGAGAAAGAGGTGTACCAGTAGGATGAATGCTTCTCTCTCTCTCTCTCTCTTCCACCGAGAAGGTAGATATGTAAATCTCTAATGGATATCGGAAGTGACGCCTTGTAAGAAAAGAGCATAATGGGTGTAGCAGCAGCAAGTTTGTTGCATTAATGATACGGTTAGGGGAAAAAAATGGTTTTCTAATCTTGGAATTGCATTTTGATTAGGGACCGGCGGAGGAGGGAGCTTCCTTTGTTGTTTTGTTTTCCTCTTCTGCAAGAAAACCGTGCCGACGAGCATGCACATCGACCGTTTGAACTTCGGAACAATAAACCGGACGCATCACGCGTGCGTGCGTGCGTGCGTTCGATGCTCGTCGATCTGCTACATTAACTATTCTGGGCGAGAGTGCGGCATGTCGACAAAAAAGGTGAAGCCACACACAGACATCTTCGGAACACTTTCGCCTCCGCCCGCCACATAATGCGCCGCCGCCCCCGTCTATAATCATAAATGAGCTGCATGTGATTTTCACTAATTACGTTGATTTGGTCTCGGTCTCGCGGCACGGCGCGGCGCGTGCGCGTGCTATCAATGTCGTCCGCCTTTCCCATCGTAGTGCACATTGCTAATGGTAGCAACACAATGGCAGCTCTTGCTAATGTTTAATAGCGTGTTTCGTCGCCGAGCGTCTTTTCCTGTCTGGGCGTTTCTTATCACCGGCATTGTGTGAAAAAAAAACACCATCTCACCGGCGCCATGTTTGGCACAGTCTGCTCGGTGGCTTCACCATAAAAGATGGGGCCAATCCGTTCCGTGCTCAATTTGCTGAATCTAGTACGCTCGATGCTTTTAGCATTTTATGACGCCAGGGTTCGTCGCTTACACTCCTCAGCTCACTCAGCAAACGGAAGCCTGCCATTTGGGGCTCGCGCCTCCGACGTCGTTGTCGTCGTTGTAAAATGCTAAATCGCACCACTTTTCGCTGCATTTCCATTCCCGGATCAGTTTTGCGGATTTTCGGTTTTAGAGAGAGAGAGAGATATTTACCAACAAGAGCAGCTGCTGCCAGCAGGAGGCCATCTTGGCACGCGTGTGCCCGTAACCTTCAATTCACTCGCTCACTCGCGGCAAGCACGCACCCGAGCAACAGTACTACACGATCTGCGATCTCTTTACGTCGCCGATCATTAAGGACGCGACCGCCTTTTTTTCCTTTCCCGGCCTGCTATGTGCTTTAAAAACACGTCTTTCACGACACATACACACGCACGCAATGTCATACACCCCGAGGGGGGAAATCCTAGTAGCACACACGCACTACGGAAAAGCACTTGAGCAATCCTTCCCCCAAAAACGGAACGGAAACGGGTCTAGGCGCTCCGTCGCGGTCCGCGTTTCTCAACTTTCTTTGCAAAACTAACCGGCCCACTCGACGGAGGATCTTCTTTTATAAATTTCCAACCACCCAATGGGGGCTCCTCTTCTTCTACATTCTCTGTGTCTCTCTCGCTCTCTCTCTCTGTTTCTCTTTCTTTGATCCCACCGGGCAGCTCCGGGTCGGTAGCTTCCGCTAGCGCCTAGCGTGGTGGAACCGGAGGAAAGCGAGGCGCGAAAACATTGCCGACCAAACGAACTGAACCGATCGAACGAACCGACAGACCTCCGCCGGGACCTCACGATGAAGGAGAAAAGCGCGCGCGTGTGTGTATGTGTACGACGACGGTGCGAAGGTTCGAAAGAAATGGCATACAATCGGACACAGATTGCCCGATGGAACGGAAGGTGGCGGAAGGTGGTTATCTCCTTCCTCCGAGCAGAGAGCGCACCGCTCGTCGTTGTTGTTTGTGACGACGGTGCTGTTGTTGTTGCTGCTGCTGGGAGAAAATGCTTGGGAGCACGAGTTCGTGCGAAAAGTGGAAAACCACTCACCAGCTGGGAGACGAAAACCGGTACCCGTGTGGGGTCCCAGCTCGTACGGTGACATCCACTGGCACCACACGGGAAGGCCCCTGGTGCTTGGCGCAATCGTATTAAGTATTTCCATTTTCATCGATTTTGGATTCGACTTAAAAATAACAAAAAAAAAAATCTAAAAAAAAGACACCCCAAGGCTGTAGAGGACACGAGTAAGCGGTCTGTTAATGCTGGACCTAGACCAGGAAGCTGGACCATTTCAAATCCCATTAAAAAAAACTGAAGAAATTCATATTTTGCTTGAAACGAATGCTGATTCCTGTTCAGTTCGAAACTGGTTGTACACACACCAACCGGTGGAAGGGGTGTGTGTGTGCCATTGACATGTGTCACTCTTACTTTTTTGTGCACGCCGCACGTGTGTACTCCCGACTGGAAAAGGGGGCCAGGTAGCTAGGGGGTACGAAATGTGACACATTATCCACCCGGATCGCCCGGCTTAAATTGAAAGCTGATGGCATCTCATTTGTATCGAACGCGCCTGGAACTGTGGCCAGACTGGCCAGAGGGGAGAACTGCAAACAGCTTTCCCCCGCCGACCTAAGTAGGCTACTACCTCGACGACAGAAGCCTTGAACTTGGACGCCTGCCTACTTGGATGCCGAATGGTGCTGTAAAATGAGTCAAAAATTTCAAAAGCAAAACATTCGCCACCGTCTCGGCCTGCCTGGACTGCCTGTGACTGGAGGACCCTCAGCAGAGGTAACGGGGTAAGGAGATCACCGAAACCGCACGCGCACAAGACGGGAAGCAACAGGAACCGGTAGAGTCGGATCGGGATCACCAAAAGAGGGAAGGTTGCAGAATGCGACGTGCGACGCGTGGCTAAGGTGAAGCAGGTTTCCAGTGGAGGGGGCAGCTACTCGCTGGTTACGCTGATCGACGTGGACTACGCCGAGTTTTGCGATCCCCGTTTAATGATGTTTGTTGTTCATTTCCTGCCAGAGAATCCATGCTGCAGCTCGACCGGTACATGATCATGTTCTTCGCGTGATCCGCTCCCGGGTCCGGTTCGTGACTGTATTTGTTTGCGCTTTCCGGTTCCAAACGCTAGGCAGACGTTAGGTAGCGTTAGGTGATCGAGCAATAAAAAAGGGCTGTTAAAGGGCTAGGCGAGCCAGCTGGCCGCTTCCTAGCCCTAACTTCCTGCTTCCTGCCAATCGGTGAGGGCGATCGAGGCTCGTCCTCATCGAGCGCGTGGAGCGCGCGCCCGGCGACGAGGGACCGGTTCGATTGAAAGCATTTGCAAGCTCTGACCAACCGACCGACGAGATGATTGACGATGATTGGTCTCTGTTGTTCCTTCTAACACATGCACATGCAGGCGCGCAATGCAATGCTGCTATTGCCGCTCTAGCGAGATCAGCTCTAGCGGAAGTGCTGCTGCTGCTGCTGCTGTTGCACTTTCGCTGCTGCCACAAGAGAGCGCGAGATGCAGCGAGAGAGAGGTGATCACGGGACTGCAAACAGCGGTGATCATCGCATACCATAATCGAATGGTTCGTTGTGATCAGCACACAGCGAGGGAAAGCCACACAGCATCTTCGTCCTCTGGTTGGTGGCTCTGTGTAACTCCTCCCGTGTGAAGTAACGACGACGATGGTGCATGCGATATTGTTGCCATTCCTGTCGATTGGCCATCGCTTCCTCGTTCCTGAATGAAACAGAGAGAGAGGAGGAAGCCGGAGACGAAGGCGGACAGGAAAGAATTGGTGGCCCTTTTTTCCATTTCGTGATCCCTTTAAAGGTTACCGAACGTTACGCTAGCAGCAAGCGTCGTCGGCTAGAGGTTTGTCGTTACTCACTGGTTACCGAAGGAGTCATCGGTGATTATGACTTCCTCGTATGCCAATGATGATGCCCCATTGAACAGTGGGACACACACTAGCGGCTGAGACCCTTGCCTGCGAGGAATGGTGAAAGATTGATTGCTTTACAAAGTATTCGTATTCGTGCGTGTTTTCTTCCTTCACATAACGTGGCACTTGTTTGATCTTTTTCTCCACAGATCAAACCACTGTTCAGTGCGTACCAGAAGGATCTATCCAACACGCTCTGGGAACCGCTGAACACGTTTTGGGCCGAGTGCTACGAGTCGTGCAAGCTGTCCTCACAGAGGCGCGCCAAGCTGCAGA
>NC_064874.1:9461771-9481771 GCF_943734745.1 Anopheles darlingi | reverse complement strand
AATGTTGACTCTGTTACGCAGCTTGAGCTTAGAGTCGTTCACTACACTTCAAACGGTGTAGCATGTTCCGAATGCTTGCACAAACTGTAGCAGCCAATAAATATGTTGCACCACATAACATACACTTTTATTGGCATTTCAACATTTCATATTAACGTATATAGTTTTCTGCGGTTTAAAGCTGTAATATTCATTACAGTTCTTCTAACTCACTCCTATTTTAAAATAATATCTACGCCAGATAAATGTATGGACTTCTGATTGAAATATTCATTATCCTTAGGTTTAAGGTTAACCAACTAACCGTCACTAAGGTTAACCAATAAACCCGGTGGAGTTGATGTGATAGTGATGTTGTATTTTCCAGAGCCTCTTAAGTAAAAATGTTTTTTTTTACATATTTAAGAATGGATGAGCCGTATATTTAGTAGTAAATGGTTTCTACATCATGGTTCAGTCGGTATGGTTGTTAATCCTCACGTTGCAGCTACTTGCTGATCAAAATGGCTTGAAAAATTGACTTCAAAAGTTCAACGTTGGGTAATTAACGTGTCAAAAGAGTCACATTAGTTTTTGCTCACTTGTTTCTACTATGATCAAATCGGTAAAGGATAGCGATGTGCTTCGAAGTTAATGGCAAATATTATGATACGAATAATTTATAAGGGAACGGATTATGCGTAGTAATTTTTTTTATGGACATTTAAATTACTGTCTTTTAATGAATAATCTAATGAAGCTATTAGAAATAGGAATATTTTTCAACATCTTTCACAATTTACCCACTTGACTCATATCAAATTTATCTACTCAGGCTGCTGGCCAAAAAAAAAACACTTGACAAAATATATCTTTTAAAGAACTTGCATGTATTGAAATCGATCGTAAGTTCGATTTGTTTGTAACAGTTTTATACACCTTGTATTCAGTCAAAACACAGTCAGCAATCGTTCAACAGCAGCACGGGTTACAAGAGCTTATCCTTCATATATACAAAAAGGCATCGAGCACAAGTGTTAGCTAGAATTACTAATGAGTTTCCTGATGCCATGGAGAAGTGCATCACTTACAGAAGACATGAGAAACTGTCATGTTGTGAAAGCACAGAAATGGAAGGAAGGGAGATTGCGAAGTTGGAATGAATAAATAATAGTAGATGCTATCTAATGACTCGGATGAATTGGGTTCGCATTGTACACTTGACGGAAGCAAACGTTCTTGATGGAAATTCTAGAGTGAAAAAAAGTTGCTCGCGCTTATCCAAGTTTAACCGACGATGGCCTTGCCGTAGGCGGGGTATCCGTAGGGAGCGATCGGAGCAGCAACCTTGGCCACAGCGGGGTAAGCCAGAGGAGCAGCGTACTTGGCGATCGGGGCCACAGCCTTCACGGCCAGCGGCTCACGGTGGACGACGGCGTTGAATCCGTTGACAGGATCGGCGGTGTACTCGACGACGCGACGGGTGCCATCGGGCTCAACCAGCGCGTAGGATCCAGTGACAACATCTCCCGAGCGAGACTCCTGCTGTTCCTTGTTGTCTCCGGTCAGAGCATCCTGTAGCGAAAATCAGAAGAACAGTTAGAATCCTCAAGACTCTGGAATTGTTGGAGAGAATCCTGGAACTTACGGCAATGTGGTAGCTGTAGCTGTACTGTGGGTTCGGGTCGTAGTCATCGGCGATTTTGGCAACCTTGGCAACAGCTGGGTAAGCCAGAGGGGCGGCAACCTTCGCCACACCCAGAGGAGCATGGTAAGCTCCCAGAGGAGCGTGGTAAGCTCCCAATGGGGCCGGGTATCCAATGCCTACGGCGCTAGCGACGGCCACGATGGCGGCGAAGACGGCGAACTGCAAAATAATATCCGAGGATGTTTGATTAGAACTTCCGAATTTCAGTTCTGGGGACTTCTGTAGGTCCTTACTTTGAATGCCATTGTAGATATAGAGACTCTACGTCTATGTTCTTGTGAGACCAACGAAATGATTCTGGTGCCCTAACGAGGGGTCGAGCGGTCTTTTATACCAAAACGCCACCCTTCTTAGCCAGCCTTTCATTCGATTGCGATCAACCGTGCTCTCGCTATTAACACGTAACTTCATGGGCGCTCAGTAAACAAGTTCTCTCTTCTTTGGACTAGACCTTGTTGAAGAGAAAAAGAAAGGACTGCACTTTAACGGTGAACGCCTATTTCCCTTAGAACCGTTACAGATGGTGTACTGGTCAAATATAAATTGAAAATAGCATAACACATTTATAAGCATTATTACATCAATGAAAGGACATTTAAGAATTATTGAAATATAAAATGTCTCTTATCAACGGTGTATGTTTCCTATTTTTGCTGATCGTCTTAGTTGATTGTCAATGAAGTTATAGACAACTTTTCCTACAAGATGAACAACGTTTTGGTCAAAATGGAGTTGAGATATTCAAACAAACACAAACACATGCTGGTAGCTATTTGAATTATTTTTTTCTAACACATTCTCATATCTTTAGGACATAATTTATCGTGTATAATTTAGCAATTGCAGGTCAGAATAAAAACTAATGATCTGAACAGTTTTATGCTCAAGTGCAATCCTCTCAGTCACTTCGTAAATCGATTGCATAAAGGCAGGATGAGTAATTTAACAGTTTATTTCAATTTGTGCTGTATTTATAATTTACCATACATTTTCTTTTGAGAGTTCTCTCCAAACTTCGAAATCAAATATCGTTCATATTTGCGGGTGAAATTATTTTTACGATAATTTAATTTTTTTTATCAACTATAAATTTTAATAATTTGTATATAATATACAGTATTTTCCGATTAATTACAAATGGAATTGGATAAAGTAATACTTGATATTTGAATTAAGTCCTAAATATTTGACGAAAATTAACTAAACCTATTTTGGTGCAAGCATTTGTAAAATGTATTGGTCCTTATCAAATAGCTTTATGTTGAAGTAACTTGCCTATGTATAAAAATGTCTCACTTGCTTTTAATACAATTGATACATTCGCAGCATTGCACTTGCATGTTGGAAAACTTAAAGTTTCTACAAAACAGTGTTCGTTTTTTTAAACATATAAAAGGACGGATGAGCAGTATATTTAACAGTATTCGTTTCGGCAATTGTTTTCCGGCGGTTTAAAATATTTTGAATTATCCTTTAAAATCATCTCCGAAAACCACGTTGCTGTAACTCATGAATAATATATTTGAATCAGTATAATCCAGATGGTTTCATAATGGAAGCAGATTATTTATTTTAGAAATACTTTTTCTCAGGAAATTTGATGTAAATTTGAAAACAAAAATTGGTTCGATTTACAATGACACGTTTATTTTCAGAAGTATTCCACTTCGAAATCACTCTTTCAGCAGTTATGATGACACAAAATGCTGTTTTCCATATGTACACAGAATCCGTTAGGATTACGATAATTATGATGATGTTTTTACGAACATTCTATCTGGTCAGCATCAAGCATAGATCAAAGATAGAGGGAAAGTAATAGAAAAGCCATAGTTATGTTGTGAATAAACTCAACATGTAGAAGAAGGTGAGATTGGAAAGAATAAATAATAAATAGATGCTAACTAATGACTTGGAAGAAATTGGTTCGCATTCTTGATAGAAGTTCTAAAGAGATGAGAAGTTGCTCGCGCTTATCCAAGTTTAACCGAGGATGGCCTTGCCGTAGGCGGGGTATCCGTAGGGAGCGATCGGAGCAGCAACCTTGGCCACAGCGGGGTAAGCCAGAGGAGCAGCGTACTTGGCGATCGGGGCCACAGCCTTCACGGCCAGCGGCTCACGGTGGACGACGGCGTTGAATCCGTTGACAGGATCGGCGGTGTACTCGACGACGCGACGGGTGCCATCGGGCTCAACCAGCGCGTAGGATCCAGTGACAACATCTCCCGAGCGAGACTCCTGCTGTTCCTTGTTATCTCCAGTCACGGCATCCTGAGTTGAGGATTAAAAGAACAGTTAGAATCCTCGAGACTCTGGAATTGTTGGAGAGAATCCTGGAACTTACGGCAATGTGGTAGCTGTAGCTGTACTGTGGGTTCGGGTCGTAGTCATCGGCGATCTTGGCAACCTTGGCAACAGCTGGGTAAGCCAGAGGGGCAGCAACCTTGGCCACACCCAGAGGAGCATGGTAAGCTCCCAATGGAGCGTGGTAAGCTCCCAGCGGGGCCGGGTATCCGATGGCGACGGCGTTAGCGACGGCCACGATGGCAGCGAAGACGGCGAACTGCAAAATAATATCCGAGGATGTTTGATTAGAACTTCCGAATTTCAGTTCTGGGGACTTCTGTAGGTCCTTACTTTGAATGCCATTGTAAATGTAAGAGACTCTACGTCTATGTTCTTGTGAGACCAACGAAATGATTCTGATGCCTTAACGAAGGTTCGAGTGGCCTTTTATATCGAATGCCCTCCTACTTTGAGAGCCTTTCATTCGATCGCGATCAGCTGTACCTACGGGCTGCAGCACAGTGCACCTACCAAAAACATGTTTTGCACCATGCATCTTACGGCTGGCATGCGTAGGTTAGAAAGGAAAGGAAATTATACGGGACAAATTATAGTTCATTCTAGTCAAATGTCGATCTCTTGTTTACGGGCTTAAAATTTGATCAATATTTTCGGATAAGGATTTACTGAAATTAAAATTTTCCTGTTTGAGTAAAGTAATAAAATATCTAGCACTATTTTTGTGCATTTTTGACATATTTTCTGCTCATTTTGAATTTTTAAATTTGCTAATTCTAAGTAATTCCAAAACTTAGAAATATGCCCTAAACTTATTTGCAAAATTTTAGGTTTTTATTACACAGCATTCACGTGCATAATCGTCGATTAAAGACAATATTTGCTTTTATGTTTCTCCATTACTTTTTTATTAATTAGTTCTTCGATCTACAATTTATTTTTCTTCATTCAATAATACAAAAAGATTTATGAAAAAACGTTCATTCTAAATTTTACGCTAGATCAACTCTTTGTATAAAATTTCGGTTGTTGCACTTTTATTGTGCAATATCAAATAAAAGCAAAACAAAATAAACGAAAATTTGCAGACTTAATTCTCTTACTTCTATCCTCCCTCGCTATCACGGTCATTGAGATGTGGTGTTCCAGTTCACTGTGGTGACCATGCAAGGTCGTTTTCGCATTTCTTTTCCTCGCCGATTTGCAAGGAACGCATGACTTGGAAGCTTACAATATGATGCAATATCATACTGAATTGAAACAGTTGCCATTCATCTTGTAAGGAGAAATGTTTTTTAAATGTTGAAATGAAGTGGCTCATAACGGGTTTTCTTTTATATTTGTTGTATAAATTTTATACTTATAAAATCTTGTAATATTTACAAAATTAAGTCCAGCCTAATCGTTTAGAGCCTAATCCTTTTAGAGGAGCCAACAAAATTTTACAAGGCGCATTATTGCCGAATTCATGACGTTTTCCCTTAGATTTATTTTTAGTTCACTTCGCTGCAGGGTAGAAAATATTAAATATACGACAATTTACAAACGTTTCAGTGAACGCAATATTTTATTATTATTCGATTGTCATCATTTTGTCGTACATTTGTAGGAAGTATTTAGTATAAATCATACTAACGATTTATCTCAAGTGGCAAATTTTCATGGTGGTAATTGCAGTAAGTAACATGATAGCTCTGCTCTGAAACATTCAATCATCAAATTGTTGCAAATCTTCAATGAATAAAACAGTTTGATGTTTCACCTTACCTTAAATGAACATAGAACATGCAAAACAGTTTTGAATATTCAAACTCTATAGAAAGCCGATTATGGAATTCCGTAAAAAACGCTGAAACTACAGAATTTGTTTCCAATACAGAAAAGGTTGCCTTTTATTGAAAAGATCACATGCTTCCTATTCTTGGTCTTGACTGTGTGCTGTAGCGTTAAAAATGGACAACATCAACATAAAATGTATGAACGTGGCGTACATGTTTGTAGATATTGCATTTATTCAAGTCAATGGATTCACCATTGATACATTGCAGCAATCAGTAACATTCCTGATTTCTCTTCTCGTATGTACAAATCTCGTTGGCTGAGAGAGCGATCCAGTGATGATCGTAGAAAGCAGTTAGAGAAGAAATAGAAAAGGTATAGTTATGTTGTGACTAAACACAACATATAGAAGAAAGTGAGATTGGAAAGAATAAATAATAAATAGATGCTAACTAATGACTTGGAGGAAATTGGTTCGCATTCTTGATAGAAGTTCTAAAGAGATGAGAAGTTGCTCGCGCTTATCCAAGTTTAACCGACGATGGCCTTGCCGTAGGCGGGGTATCCGTAGGGAGCGATCGGAGCAGCGACCTTGGCCACAGCGGGGTAAGCCAGAGGAGCGGCGTACTTGGCGATCGGGGCCACAGCCTTCACGGCCAGCGGCTCACGGTGGACGACGGCGTTGAATCCGTTGACGGGATCGGCGGTGTACTCGACGACGCGACGGGTGCCATCGGGCTCAACCAGCGCGTACGATCCAGTGACAACATCTCCCGAGCGAGACTCCTGCTGTTCCTTGTTGTCTCCAGTCACGGCATCCTGAATTGAGGATCAAAAGAAATGTTTGAATCCTCGAGACTCTGGATTTTTTTGGAAAGAATGCTAGAACTTACGGCAATGTGGTAGCTGTAGCTGTACTGTGGGTTCGGGTCGTAGTCATCGGCGATCTTGGCAACCTTGGCAACAGCTGGGTAGGCCAGAGGGGCAGCAACCTTGGCCACACCCAGAGGAGCATGGTAAGCTCCCAGAGGAGCGTGGTAAGCTCCCAGCGGGGCCGGGTATCCGATGGCGACGGCGTTAGCGACGGCCACGATGGCAGCGAAGACGGCGAACTGCAAAATAATATCCGAGGATGTTTGATTAGAACTTCCGAGCTTCAGTTCTGGTGACTACTGAGTGCGAGCGACTCCTGTAGGTTCTTACTTTGAATGCCATTGTAAATGTAGGAGACTCTACGTCAATGTTCTTGTGAGACCGACGAAATGATTCTGGTACCCCGAAGAGATTATAGGCGGCCTTTTATATTGAAAGTGGCGAGCATACTCTGGCTTTCAGTGTCTTAGTGTCACCATGTACGGTGCGTTTTCCAAGCGGCAAAAGTCCGCCCAACTTCATTGAGGATTAATATCCAGTTCGAAAGTACCAGTGCAGTGCGAGTGCGAGCGACGCGAGAACGAGAAGAATTATGTAGAGGGCACTCCTCGGCGGTTTGGTGAATGGTTTGCTGTGAACAAGGGCGGGAACGGCACGGCACGGCACGGCACGGCGCAGTCTTAAACGCACTTGCGAACAAACATACCACGCATGGGTGGTACGCACGTACATTGGCCATTAGACGGTCTTTAGCTGCATCAAAACGCCATCGACAATGTGTTGGTAATTGTGATGTGATGCTGCTCCTGCACTCATATTCTGGATCATGGTACAGCTCATGATCTTCAGCGGTACAGGGTCAAACCAAGTGGTGGCTATTAGGTAGGTTCTGGTCTTGGTTTTTGCAGAAACCTGCTCCACCAACCAACCGGTACAATGAGTCGCGTCTACTCCCTTTGCCCCTTTGAAAACCTTTGAACAGCGGCATAGGTTAACACACGAGCTGACTGTACCACGAAGTGAATGTACCTAAAGGGCGCGCAGTACCGGACATGCCGGTGCGTCACAACAGCACACTCGGTATAGTCGCCATAGTGAGCCATCTTAAGAGGCAATGTCACTGTTAGATTCAATCAAATGAATAGCACTCGGTTGCTTCTCACACTTCCGAACGAATGAATACAACATTTGTCAACAAAACGACGTCGACATGAGCGATCGATCATAACAACTTCATGTAAACGTCATACAGTAGGACACCCCCTCGAGTCAATCGATCGATCGATCTGCTATTGATCGCAGATGAAAAGCCGTACCGAATGTCCGAATGAATGATCATATTACCATAACAGCAATCATATTATGTGGCTTCTAATTATCAAATGCCATGTCTCATCGCAACACTATCAAGCACCGCCCCGTCGTCGCATGTCCGTCCAGTTGGTCTGCCTGGTTTGACCGTCTGAACTGCGAAGGCGGCAAATACGCTGCACGTTTCCTTTTACTTCAGCTCACGTGCTGTAATGCAAGGGCCCCTTGGCTTCTTCTTGCGAAGTGCAAAACCTACCTTGAGACCGACCAACCGGTCTCGCTGCTTCTCCACCTTCTTCTCCTCCTCCTGTATGCAAGGGTGTGTACACCGATCGATCATCTAATAGGGAGTATTTTATGGGACCAGCACACACACATTCACAGCATCGCGCATTCGCACACGACGGTGAATCAAACAACGCACCAACCGCCTGCGTCCTGCAATGCTGCTCGCAGTGTAGCATAGGTTAACCGGAGCGTGCCAAGTGCATTTGAATGGCAAGTAACCGGGTCGAAGGCAGCGAGGCATCCGTTGCCCGTGTCTATCGCGCGTCCATTGTCTTTATGTTGCTCTCGACTCCGAACGAAAATATCGATAAAATGTCGCCTCGCACCGGTCTATGTGTCGCGGAACGGCTTTTGAGGGTGGTCTGCGAGAACACGAACAACGCGCTTGTGCGGGGTAATTGCAATTAAACGATCCACACACACCCCGTCCCGTCTCTTCGTACAGTTCCGACCCTCCACAACCCTGTGAGAACATGATCTGCAAACGACAGCAAACATAAATGTCATTAAGGTGTCGATGATTGGTTTAAGGTTTAAAAGCGGGCGTTTTTGGGAGCGATTACAGCATCCAGGTAGGCAGAGACACACAGCATTGCAGCAGCAGCAGCAGAAGGGGGAGGCCCTCCACGACGATAACGATCGCTTGAAATGGATCCATTTAATGTTGTTTTGTTGTTGTTTTTCTTCAAAAAAAAACAATACCAAACGACCAACTCCTACATGCTGTTATAGTTTTCACCGATTTTATGTTCTTTATCGTAGCGATAAGGTTCGGTTGGGGGTGGGGCACCCTTGTAAACGGTGCAAAAGTGTCCAATGGCCCCGATACTATGTTGCACCAAGGTTTGGATCTGATGCAATGCCGGTTCCAGTAGTCCTAGACGCCCCCCGGGTGACAATTTCGCCCAGCCTAGCGGTGGCCCAGTGACATTGAGTTCCTTTTTCAGTTCACCCATGTCGACCTTTCACATTGTCGGCTGGTTAGCCGGACCTACGCACCGCGTTGCACCGAGTGAGAATTGGAATTTCCAGCGGCTGTAACGTTATGTTGAGGAAAGGAATGTGTAACAGTTTCATTTTCGGTCAATCCCTACGCTGCAATCAATTTGCATTCGGGATACGTTTAATTAATGCATTGCGTTATTTAAACAGGCGATTAGAAATCGATTTTTGGGGTGTATGGTACTGCAAAGTACTTGGAACGGAAGGATTTTTTGTAGTTTATAGAAGATTTTTTGAAAAGGTTTTTTAGTTTAAAATGCTTGTTTGTTTGAATGTAATAATGTTCTTTAATCTAAGTGGTTTAAACTACCATAAATAAATTAATTTTTATTGTTATATAAACGCTATATGAAGTTTGGTTTGAATTGTTAAAATTATAAATTTTTGGCGGATATGATTTTTAGTTACTCAAAAGTAACTATCTTCGGACCTTAAACCCATTCTTTTCTCTGCAATACACTAAAATGATGCTTTATTATTGCTCACCGATGTGCGCCGTTTATTTCCAGACCATCAGACCTAAAAAGGGCAAATGGCAACAAAAGACTTAAACACGCGAACAAGCGATGAACCTTTTTTCTGTTCTGATAGTATTCAGTTTATATTTTTATCTGTAGCTGTTTCATTCTTCACAGCATGAGAAACATACTTGTAGCACATTCCTCATGCTCTGTTATAGCTTTGTAAATCCTTTCTGAATGTTTTGAATTATTATTTCAACTATTCATATTAGTACAAAACTAGAGCATTGACTAACGGGTTATCATACACTATTGTTATTTTTTTGCGCAACGGTGATATTGACTTTGGATCACCTTCGGCGACCTTCGCTTCCGTAAAAGGATTCTAAATGCGCTTTTGCCGACACCTGGACTCCCATACCATGCTCGGAAGTGTGTTACCGGTGCGACTCATTACACAACCACCACAACGCCCATTTATCCCTCATGCTAACCTATCGACCGCATACATATTTCGTGTTCAATATCATAAAATAGGGTTTCACTTTCTGTCACCAAGCCCCGGCTTCTGGCCACCAGCCCAGCCCTGCCCAGCCGCACCACCCTCCAGCGCTTTCTTTCTTATGCAACAGCGGCAGCAACATGCGTATTGACAATCGTAACGAGGATATCAGAAAATGTATTCGATAGTGTATAACCCTAGTCCGGCGGGAGGGGGGAATAGTACACGAAGCCTTCTGCCCTGACCAGGAGGTGGCCGGAATTTGGGGTACGAGGATGCCGTTGTGAATGTTTAATCAGCTTATAATAAGCTCTTCGTAATATGTGGCGCGCACAACCACCCCTTTTTGGGGTTCGCAGTCATCGTTACCTGTTCCTCCCCCATCGTGGTGTGGTTTTTGACGACCACTGCTTGGTATGATTAACCAGTGCGATGCGTCATAACGCGTATCGGAGGGAGTGCTTGAACCGAATTTGCTTTATAAACCAATGCTTCACCTCCGAAAGCTATCAAACCCATTCCAAACACTCCACTAGTCAGTTCCGGTACCAATCGTGTACAGTTCGCCGTCAGTCAAACCCGTCAGTCAGTTCAGTCGTCAGTCATCGTCATCATGAAGGTACTAGAAGGGAGCCGATCCTTACGGTGATCCTCTCGTTTCGTTCGTCCCGTTGCGTGATCCTTCATAAAACCGAACACCTCTTTTCCGCAGTTCTGCGCAGTGTTTGCCGTTACCGTAGCGGTCGTGATGAGCGCTGCCCATGCAGCGATCGCCGCCGTTCCAGTGGTAGCACCGGCCGTAGCCGTTAACACGAACTACGATCCGCTACCACAGTATACCTACGCGTACAACGTGCAAGATGCACTAACCGGTGACAGCAAGAGCCAGCAGGAGACGCGAGATGGCGACATTGTGCGAGGTTCGTTTCGATGACTGCAGGAAAAAGCTCTGCGATCGACAGAGTGTGAGAGAGTACACAGTGCAAGCTTAAACTGCTCGAATGCTACTCGAAACTAGCGTTTTCACGAACTTTTGTCGTTTAACGATGTTTTATTCTCTCCCATTTTCGTGTCCTTTCCCGTTCCCCTTTGCCCGTTGATCTAGGCTCTTACTCGCTGGTCGAACCGGACGGTACGCTGCGCACCGTCATCTACACCGCCGATCCCGTCAACGGTTTCAATGCCGTCGTCCAGCGAGGTCCTTTGGTGCCGCAGGCCGTAGTTCCGGTGGCGCACGCTCCGGTCGCTCGTGTGGTCGGCTAGGAAGGTGTGTCTCTAGGGCCGATCCTGCCGAAACTGCCGAAGTCACTCCAAAGAATGACCTAGCATGCTTATTAGGTCGCTATCATAACCTTGTCCTTATCTTGTGCTGCACAGACTGAAAATATAAAGAAAAACCACGTTGTTTTGTTATTAAAACGGGTGTTTGTTAGTATGCTGGAAATGGAGAAAGTGCGAGAGAGGCAGAGAGAACAATTTAATGACGAATCCCCGTGTCTCGTGACGTGACGTTGGTCAATCGTCGATGGTCGCTTGAATGTTGTGCGGTTCGTTAAATGATTGATCAATCAGCTGCTCTCTGCGCTGCACTGCTCGTCGCTTGGAACGTCCAATCCCAATTCGGGACATTTTTGCTAATTAATTGGCCAGTTTCATCGTTCATGTCTGGCGGTGGTGCACTAATGTGGACGCGTCCGGCTAGACACGTTGCGATATTAGCTCATTTTTCGTGCCAATCAAAGTGCAGTAGGGCCGCATGAGGCTAGACATTACGATTTATGTCTTATGTTATTGAATGCTGCATGTATTTAAGGTGTTAATTAGCTCGTTAGATTTTTGGTCAGTGTTTCAGGGCTTGTTACAACAACCAAACATATGATTCTCAGTATTGTAATTCATCAAACTGCAATTGAAAATCATTATCATTGTAAGACAAAACGTCCATAGCATCGCATAATGTTCGATACCGACGCTATACCATCTTTTTCCGCTTCGTTTTGATTAAATGATTAATCGAACATTTCAAGCACAAGTTAACAATCGTTTTGCTTGCTTATTACCTGACCAATTCCACACGAGCCATATTAATCGTCTTAAACCTCTTGTGGTTGCTTATTTACAAAACAGCAAACCCAACAATTACCAACATACGCACCATACACACCACCGCATGCACCGAATCGATGGACGGATCGATTTTGTGATGAACCGAAAAGAGCAACCATGCGGCTGGTTCGGTTTCGGTTTCGGTTTCGCTTTGGTTCGCACGAGCCAATTAAAATAACGCTCAGAACACGGGACGGGACAGGCGCTGGTGCTACGCCGCATATAAGCTCACGCGCATTACGTAAGAGCGCTTTCGTTTTGGCGGAGCAACGAAACTGGATACGCCAGACCGTCTATTGGCGCTGGTTTGGTTCTGTGGCTGCAATGCCACCACTTCAGTTAAAACTTGACCCCCCCTCACACCGCAAACGCACACACACACACACACACACGCCGTTTGTCACCTTCAACCCCCTCGGTCGATCGTTCTGTCGTCACATTCCTCACAGACGGACAGACAGACAGACGGACAGTCAAACAGACGAACCGACCGACCGTTTGGTTGATCTCGACGGTGTCCTTCCATCGCCCTGCCCTGTCCTGCAAAACATTGTAGAGTAAGTGGAATGGAGACACTGTTGCTACCGTAGGAAGAAACATGATTTACGTTTTGGAATCGCTTTCTATTGGGCCACGCCATCAAGAATACACGATTTAATTAATCCCGCTCGATGTGCACGTACGCGACTCAAGAGAAAAGAAGAAGTAAAAAAGGGGCCAAACCAGGGGTGAACCAGTTTGTGACCGGAGTGGCCGGATTGACCGACCGCGGCGGTTCTACTGGTCAGCTGCCAGGTTGAACTAATTCACTAAACGCGCGTGTCGCGTGAATGTTGAGAAACTTCTCCGTTGAAACTCCTTCTCCGGCCACCGTCCGACCGATCAGCTGTTCCGAGCGGTAGCGTTCTGTGTCTGTGCCTCGGTCCCCGGGCCAGCTGACTGGCTGGCTGGTCCGGCAGTCCAGAAAAGGGTGGCGACGAACTATTTCATTGACCGGACCGCCGAGCGCCGGACGTTGCTCGGTACTGGTCAGTAGCAGGTCGGCTTGGAAAATGGGGCTACTACTATTGCTGCTCTGCGGTCGGTTGTGGTCGTCGGTGCGCTCCGCTTTATCATCCCGGTATGCGCAATGACAGTGCAGCAGGCGAACCGAACCGTGATTTAATCGATCGTTTCATCATGCAACGGAATCGCTTATGAGGCGAGGGGCCTTGTGGACACGGCGCTTAGAGAGTGCATACAGTGCTACAGAATCCCGTTGTTGTCTTTTTTTTTGCGTGTGAGTTTGTCGTGATTGGATTGCATGCGACAAGAGCACCGAGAAGCGCTCAGCAAATCAGATTCAGGTGGAGGTACATTTTAGAGCAAATTTCTTGTTTTTTTTATACACAGATCACCTTGGAACAAAGAGCACTGTCCGTTGAGCTACTCGAGGAACCAGAAATCTTGAAAGTTAAGAAGCAGTTTCTTTGTATAGGAAGACTTTAAAGGCGTCGCTAGCTATCACAACAGAGGGACGATACAATAATAGATTTGTTGCACGTTACTATATCAAATGTTTATTTTTTTGTGAGTGTTTACTCTACACATCCCTTAAAGATATACCTATGTTGACGTTAGATATTATTGATTCAAAAGGGACCTTTAGTACCAAAAGCGATATCGAACACTTGATTTACAATAGTTCTACAAACCCTGAATCATCAGAAAAAGAATCAATTCATCTTGAGCATCCAAATGAATGTCCCAAACCGCAGTAAACTCCAAATTGTCCTTTGGTCTCCATAATATTTTGTCCAAATATTGAACTCCATATGAAATGTTTGAGCTAATAAAAACTATGTAGACCAATTTCGTGCAAGACATAATTTTCTATAGTAACTAGATGGCAGCAGCTGGTACACTAGCTCATTAGCTTATCGCGAAATTGCAATAAAAAAAACATCTTGAAAAGGGGTTTGCAACGAAGTAGCAGTTCTTGTTACATGCTAGAGCCTTGCGCTGCCTTAGCCAGCAAGGTATTTGTTTTCCCGGGGGCCGCCCGCCTAACACGCGTGTCCAGGGCGAATGCGGTCGATACAAAACGACCACAACCGATCGGGAGCGATCAATTTTCCATCAATCCACGCAATCGTTAATACAGGGCAAGCAGCAACCGGGGCTTGTGAGGTGGTCGCTGCAGCTGTAGGTCGATCACTTTCTGCCAACGCGCGCCGCACAACGTGGTGAGCTTGAGCTTCGTGCATTTTTATTAGTAGCTCCACGAGCCACAGGTGACAGGTGCTGCAGAAGTGGGAGAAGGGGGGGGGGGGGGGAGACGCAAACTGTCTCTTGCGCCGCTTCTGGACGAGACGAATGGTTAGAAGAGCTGGAACGGCAGCAACAGCAGCTTCATGCTAAAGGAAATGCTCTCGACGTCGTCGTCGTTGTCGTGGTCGTGGGCACCACGAGTTATGCACACGGACGACGGCCACTAGGTCCCCCCCACCGGAGGCCCCCTTTTTTCAACTCGAAAACCAAACCGACCAACCGGACGGGTTACTGGAGGGCTTCTCCCCATGAGTGTTGGAGCGGCGGGGCGCCGTTGGTTTTCTCCACCACAAAAATTCTGTCAATCCGCGTTGTGTGCGCGCGCGCACGGGGGTCGCGCAGCATCCGCGCAGGTATTTATATGGTCCGCACGGTGGCCAACAAGTCAGACCAAAGAAAAGCCTTGCTTGGAGAGCACAGCTCGCGACAGAGTTCCAGTTCTTCCAGTGGTGTCACCGTCGAAGTGAAGTCAAACGTCGTGTTCTGTTCTAGCACCGAAAGTGCCGAAAGTGTGATACCAGCACCAGCACAGTCACCAGTCATCATGATTTCCAAGGTGAATACTCGTTCAATCGTCGTTCAAGCAGGCGTTACTCGAGTTAGTTACAACGTTCTAGAGCTTCATGAGAACTTCTTGAGCAGTTCTATGGGAATTCACAAGTGTGTGCTGTGTCTGCGAGAATGTGTGTGTGTGTGCGTGTGTGTGTAATTCATATGGACTATCCTGGAGCGTATATAGCGACTCCAGGCGTTCGTTACTGAGTGTCAAAAATACGCGCCAAAAGCTCGGAAGCGATCTGCGCCAACGATATGCGCTGATCAGTTCTTTGGTTACTTCTTTTCCAGATTCTATTGGTTGCCTCCCTAGCGGCCGTCTCGACGTTGGCATCGCCCGTCTACGGACCGGTATCGTACGGACCGGCACTATCCTACGGGTATGCCGCCAAAGCGATCCAACCGCTGCACACGGTAGCGGCTGCTCCCGTCCTGCACGCACCAATCGTTGCGGCTGCCCCGGTCCTGAAGCACGTCGAGGCGTACGATCCGAATCCTCACTACAGCTTCAGCTACGGTGTGGCCGATCCGCATACCGGCGATTCGAAGCACGCCGAAGAGACGCTAGCCAACGGTGTCGTCCATGGTAGCTACTCGCTCACCGAACCCGATGGTACCATCCGCAAGGTGACGTACACGGCCGACAAGATCCATGGTTTCAATGCGGTGGTCGAGAAGAGCGGCCACGCCGTACATGCCGCCCCGGTGCTGAAGAAGATCGTTGCGGCACCATTGGTGCACGCTGGCCTACCGTACTACCATCACTGATCGCCCAATGTGCAGCCCAATTAGGTTAGACGGAGGCATTATGGCCCCGAGCGTTATTGTAGTAATGTAACAATGCCGATAGATAAATAGACGCCAAACGCGGAGTTATCGAATAAACGATTTGTCCAAATGTCCAGGAACTCGTCGACTCCTGCGATCCCTAGGATTCGGACGATGTTCCTGGACGCCCTGGATGGATCTAGCTGTGTAGCGGTAGCAGTAATAGTAGTTAATGGTACACACCACATGGCGTCCCCGCGTACAAAGGCGACCATCTTTCTTCTCAAATAAAAACGTTTCCCTGATAGCCAAAAACCAGCACCAGAGATCTAACCCCTTCTTGGGCTCCAAGCACTTGCGAGCAGATTCGATCGCCTGATGCGTTCTGTGAAAAAGAGGCCAGTGTCGTCGTGGCGGCACTGGTCTCGCCGTCAAAACTTGGGGGCCGGGGCCAACTGGCGTCATTGAAGAAAATGTGGCCACCGCCGACATCGGTCGGTACAACCGGCATGGCTTGCGTCAACCACGCGTGTGCGTACGCGAAAGGAATAATTGATCGGATTGGGCACCGGACTCCCGGACTCCTTGCGCCCGCGCCGTGACCGAAGATTGTTTTTCTGCGTTCGGGTTTGTTGAGGGGTTTGCTGCGTTGCTCAAGAGCTCGTGTAATGACTCAATTATGTTGCCATCCATGGCGCTGTATCGGTAGATGAGTGATCCTCCTCGTTGGTTTTTCCCATGACCTGCATTCTGCACGAAGAACAAACCCCTTAGACCTTAGATAGCCCTTTACCTCTGTGCCAATGGCAGGCAGGTACCCTTTCATGGATTTTTCGTTGCTAGCAAGCTATGAGACTGTCACTTGCAACATAAGCTGCGCCCGGTATGTGACACCCGGTGTCTGCACACACACACACACACACATCCCCAAAAGAGGGCTCCCATTCCTGGTCCTAACAACTGACTGTGTGTGTGTGTGTGGCTTGGGCTTCTATCGCCGGACCGGTTCACTTGTAATTAGCCCTTTCGCGTCCAGCAGCAGCAGCAGTAGGCGTTGCGCAAAACTCTGTCGCTAAGGCTGTCGACAATTGGGTCGGTCAAGTGGATCTGCTGGTAAGCGCCGGTTGCTCGATTGGTGATTGGCTCCTGTGAACCGATAGTGTACCGGGTGTGGGTACTTGGTACTTATATAGGCTTTCTGGTGACGAACGGCTTCTCCAGGCCAGGGAAGGGAAGTGTCAGGTCAGTACTGTTGCCGTGCTCAATCGCTGTAACTTTACGCACACGCGGGCAGAGATGACGGTTTACGCAATGTGTTTCAACCGGCAAACATCGTTTATGGTGCGTGACCGCAAGACGCGTCAGATGTATGCGAAGTGCGCGCGCGCCCGCACCACAAGGAGGGAGGACGACATTGGTTGATGGTGGCCGCGTAGACCGACCACCCTACCACCTCCTCATCTGGATGAGCAGGAGTTGAACATGACAAATCTAGGCCACCGCACGCTGTACCCCCGCCCGGGGCCCGCGTCATCGCCTTTTCTCCACGGTGCGGCATGCCGCGTCCTCGTCGCGGACTTGGCATAGCCATGCCAGGCATTCGTATGCATCGATCGAAATTCATTACCATTCCGTCCGAATTTATCGCTTCTCGCCGATCTATATGAATGTCAATTCACTTTCAATAACGTCCTGCTTCACGCATACCGGTGTAAGCGTTGGGACTGGAAAGTGTCTGCTACTGCCGCTGTTGCCGGGTTTACCCACCGGAGGGTGGTGGTGGTGATGGTCTGATATGGTTTCCTTTTTCTGTACTCACTCGCGGAGTACGAATGTACGAATTGCCAATGAGCTGACGGACAGCTGGGGACGGGCAGTTACGAGGAGAGCGATAGCCCCGCACGCCGGACATGGTCGCTTTCGGGGGGAGCGTCTTTCCTTTTCCTACTTTTAGGTATTCCGGAAATAGAGCGCATAGATTACAAAATGGCACTCAAAGAAATACCAAATTTAGTAGGGGGGCCCGTTTTGCGCTAGGGCCGGACATTTGAATTTTGGAAATATGGAGGATACTAAGGATTTCTACTCTTTTTAATATATCCACTACGTTTAAATACTTTTCATTTATATGGCTAAAGAAGCTATGCTACTAGACTTTGATATGCAACATTCGTCCCCAATCGGCTTAGATACAGAGAACCCGTAGATTGGTGGATTCATAATTCGGGATTTGATAGGATATTAGTGCATGATTTCCCGTCATCTGTAATAGGGCGGTAACACAAAAATGTTCCATCAGTGCTCATTGTAATGTAGCTTTTTACGCCGTTTAACTACTGAAAAAGGAATATTTGTTACTTCGTGAGTCGAGCATAACCTTAAAACAGCACGTGTAGGTGATAAATATTACCAAAAGAATCCAACTGACATGTCTAAGCATGTTGCGTTGCGATCTTCTGGCCTCATTCGTTTGCTCATATTCTCATTACCTCTGACATAGACTGACCGATTTGGAACAAATGAACACCCCACTCATCAGTCGGTATTGTTCCCCGGTTTGCTCTTGAGAAAGCAGCGCGAACGCCGCCGAAGACCTGCAGCAAACATAATTAATGTATTCCGAGCGTGTAGCTCGCCTTGAACGGCCTTGGGTTGTTCATTAATCGCTCGTACCCTCGACACCTCGCCAGAAGTCTTTCTCTCTCTCCTGGCAATCTAGTAGCCCTAGCAGAAATGAGATGCTCCTTCATCTACATACTCCTGCAGACCAACCTGCCATGGCTTACTCAGCTCAACCTCTTAGCGCACTGTGAAAAGTGTGCGTCCTGTCAACTGATTCATCGAGGCCTCCTCGAGGAGCGAAATTGGAACCAACTACCAAACAGCTGCAGCGGCGGTGGCGTTGACGGCTCGTCCGCGCGCCATTGCTCGTTATAAATTGCAATGAAGTGTCGAAGACGACCTGACGTTGGTTTGTCGTAGTAAATTTGATAAAGCTACGTGCCCGGCATGTACGATCGATGGAGGATCGTCAGAGCCCCCTACCGAGACCAGACCACCACCGGTGGTGGTCAGACCGAACTGACCTTAATACATTGCCGAGTCCAGCGCGCTCCTCCACCGCGTTCCGGACGGTGCGATATGTAAATTTCAAATCCACCCACCACCGGAGTAACACTACCAGCGGAACAGTAACAGTAGTAGCAGTAGTAGTAGTAGTAGTAGTAGTAGTGGTAGTAAGGGAGGATTCGACGAGGATCGGATTTCGATCGAAAGTTTTTGGTATAAAAACCATTCGGAACTAACGATCAGCACGTCAGTCAGTCAGCGCTTCACTTCGCTAAACAGTGTGAAATCTCACCCTCTATAAGCCTACAATGAGTTTGCTCAAAGTAAGTGCAATCCTCGTGTGCAGCGGCGCAAAGAGACAC
Source organism: Anopheles darlingi (assembly GCF_943734745.1). Lineage (NCBI taxonomy): Eukaryota > Metazoa > Arthropoda > Insecta > Diptera > Culicidae > Anopheles > Anopheles darlingi. The sequence goes on along the minus strand of NC_064874.1, from coordinate 9,462,394 downwards.
AGTGCAAAGAGCCCATCTGGCTGGTTCCCTGGTCCCGGATTGATCTCGTAGACCTGCTCAAGTGTCCGTCAAGTGCTTATCCCCGATTACTCTCCCCATCCCATTCGTAGGTTGCCCTTTTCGCCGCCCTAGCCCTGTGCGCTAGCGCTGAGCCAAAGGCAGAGCCGGGACTGTTTGCGGCTCCATTGGCCGCCGCTCCGTTGGCGGCAGCTCCGCTCGCCTACTCGGCACCACTGGTTCAGGCACCGTTTGTTGCTGCCCGTTCCTACGCCGCTCCTCTGGCCTATGCTGCTCCGGTTGTTGCCCGTACTGCTGCCTATGCTGCTCCGGTTGCTGCTCCACTTGCCTACAGTGCCCCGGTGGTGGCCGCTCGTGCTGCTCCGCTCGCTGCACCAGTCGCTGCCGCTTATACTGCTCCAGTTGTGGCCGCCGCCGCCGCTCCAGCACCGGCTGTCGTTGCTGCTCGTGCCATCGCTCCGGTTGCGCCCGTTGCCGCTGCTCCGGCAGTGGTTGCCGCTCGTGCTGCTCCCCTAGTTGCGGCCGCACCGGTGCAGGCCGAGTTTGCCGATGCCTACCCGCAGTACCAGTACGCGTACAACGTCCAGGATACGCTGACCGGTGAT
>NC_064874.1:9439271-9459271 GCF_943734745.1 Anopheles darlingi | reverse complement strand
TACGGGGTGCGATCTGTCTACGGACAAGGATCCGGTCGTGTACCTTAGCAGCCCCAAGAGTCCACCGCGCTCGTTCCTGCAGACCAGCCCGGACATGCTGATCACGGTGACGAAATCGGGCATTCTCGGTTGCCACAGCTGGATGTCGTTCGATAAGGAGCGTGGTTTTCTGCTTGAGATCGATGCAACCACGCTGAATTTGAAGTAAGTAACGCTCATGCTTAGGGGTAGATGCGTAATGCATGGTGTGTCATTGCTCTCAAACAATCGCCCATTTTAGAAACCGGAAAAAGCTGATTGGACCCTTCCACCCTTCCATAACGCTAAACTCGAAGATGTTTGCCGTAAGTGCGGACGCTAAATACATCTACGCCGGTGGCATCTGGGACAATTCGGTGCGCGTTTTCAACATGGCTCGTGGAAAGGTAGTTGCCTCTGCCATCAATCATCTCGGTAAGTGTGCAGTGTAGGATACGAAGAAACCTCAGTTTCCTTACGATTTTAATCGCATTTTGCAGATGTCGTCACCTGTGTTGCGATGGATAACTGTGGTTCGTACTTGGTGACCGGATCGAAGGATTGTACCTGCGTCATCTGGTCGCTAAGCAGCAGTAGCAGCACGGCTGCTGCGTCTGGATCAAACCTACAGCCCAATACGGCAGCACTTAATCAAAATTTGGCAGGCAACGTAGTAGGCAGTGCGAATGTTGTTCATCTGACGAACAACCTAACGCCCAAACCGGTCCACACGCTCTATGGCCACGAAGATGCAGTTTCCTGTGTGGCAATCATGACCGAACTAGACATGGTTGTTTCCGGCTCTTTGGTAAGATCGATGGCACCGGATTGGAGTAGTGGGAATTAATTAAAATGTACATATATGTTTTCAGGATGGAACGGTAAATGTACACACCATTAAAAATGGTCAGTACGTCAGGACAATAAACCCTATCGGCTGTACGGGCTTACGGATTGAGATATCCTTTATAACCCTCTCATACCAAGGTATGGTGTAGATAGTGCTGAAGTAAGTTGAAATTTTCACTACCTATTCATTTCTTTTGACAACACCAACCGACAAATCCAGGCCACATAGCTTTCTCAGCGCTTGATGATACCTCACATTCGGTGCACGTGTTCAGTATTAACGGTGTTAACCTTGGTTCAAAGTATGTGTCCGGCCGCGTGACCGGGCTAACTACTGCTTCCGATTTTCTCGTAGTATCCGACGATGCTGGCGATGTTACCATGAGCCGTCTCTATGGGTAAAACACGATTGTCATTCGGCGAGCGCCGCTCCTCAATTCAACTAACTTCCTCCTACCTTACCTACCTTTTGCAGCCTAAAACCCATCTTCGACATTCCACTGCATGTGCCGACGCAATCGGTCGTCGGTACCGCAGGCAACACGCATCTGCTAGCTCCGCTGCGTGACGGAAGCCTTGGTGTAATCGGTATTCAACAACCGATCGCTTACAAAAAGCACGCCGTGCTGAGCGTCTAAGCATGTAGTATGCCGTCGGTGGCAACGTGCTTACAACAACAACCTCCTCCCGTATGCACTATCCTTCACAATTCTATCTCCTGTTGTGTAGTGAGTCAATTAGAGGACAGGAATGTGCAATTTATTTAGCAAATATCCAGCGAATGGTAGCAAGCAACAGGAGGAGAAGGTTTTATTTTCTTATGTTTTCATCGCAGCACTCATCGAGTTGCAATGTGGAGCAGGTGCGCGTTTTCTTTATTTTATTACGAAAATTGACAACAAAATGTGTAGTGAGCGTGTGTGTGTTTTCAGGACGATTGTTATAGCTTAATGTAAAACCAGTTGTTGTTTAGTATTCCTTTCCCCGCCCTGATCGAATATGAAAAGAAAATGTTTAATTATTATTGGACAAGTAACCACTCCCCGGTTAACCACCCATAGTCAGTAGAGTGTAGACACGCGTATATCGACAACTGTGTAACGTTGAAAATTGACGACCCAATTATGAGTGTTATGTGTATTCCTGTCTTTATGTTTTATTTTGTTTTTAACCAAGTCCTTCCAGTCCCCTGTTCGGTGTCATTCCATAATTATGAGCTGAGTTTCTATTTACAACACCAGCACCAAACCCATGTGCCGTAGCAGGTCAATTGGAAAAGTGAAAATAAAGTTAACTCTGTTTCCACCTTAGCGAGCATCCATATTGTTCCGTCGAAGATCGAAGTTGGCGAACGATTCATGAGACATGATGAGAAAGTGAGGCAAACTGGCTCATCGTTTAAACCACACTACGAGCAGAGACGACAGGTAAAATTTGATGAATTTTAGCGGCAGATATCACCACAAAACCGTAAGTAAATCATATCACACACACAGTTCATTGATGCTTTTCTTTAACAGACATTTTATTGATCAATTCAATCGTTGTTCCTTATCGCAATTCATACTGTTCTTTGGCCGCATGACGTCCGTATCACTTCAGGCCAGTAGCGCCTTACAGTTAGCTGAAACCGCTGCTCCATTTCGTACCGCATGAAGTACATGTGAGGCCGTGCCGGTTACCACCGGGAACTGTGGTAGAACCCTATTTACACACCTAAATGGCCTACACTGTTTCGCTTTTAAGTTTGCAGTAGCGTTTCTTCTTTACTTTCCTTCTTCGCTTCTTTCCTCCTCTGTTGCTCTTCTACTTCTGCTCACTGCACGATGCGTCATGCTTTTACATTAATGGGAGGGGTTTAATTAAATACTAGATACATGATGTAGACGTAGATGGTTAAAAAAATCGTCCAGAAGCACCTCAACGACGAGTCCGGATGGCCTTCGAACATTCTAAATAGAGAGAGCGCCTTTTCCTAGTTCCTGTGAGGAAGGAAAGATCCTTCCCGTTTTGTTTTGCACTTTCTAGGCAAATAACTTACGAGACTTGTACGTAGCGTACATTTCAAATACTCAAATACTCTACATGAGATAGCAAATAAACTGCATTTTTTAAGGGGAAAAGTGATGTTAGTCTGTGGGAGCTGCCATTTGCAAGGAAGTTGCGAATGCAGGCGCATAAATCGAATTCGTTTGTAGTTTATTTCTTCAGTAATTACGATTATACTATTGGTAAAAACTATGCGGGTTTCCACTTCAAATAAGTTAAGTAAATGGCATAAGAGGGTTTTCTCCTTCTATTATAATATGTTGTGCCCCCCGAAATGGCCAACGAGGTGGCCAGCGATCGAACAGGGTACATCGCTTACATACAGGAGAGTACAAGCAGAGATACGTGTTTTCGACCATCGATCTGGGCTACCCAGCCGATGTACGTGTGTGTTTGTGTGTCTGTATGTGTTTCGGTATAGATAAAGGTGTGGACCCGTGCTACACTGTACCTGTGTAAGGTCCACGTTTGCATGTTTTCGCTTAATTGGGTCGTACGGGATAGATGAAGGTTTCCGCTTCATCTTTCGAGATTGCGTTCTTGGCCACGCACGTATAGGTTCCCATATCGGTCCACCGCAGACCGGTGATGATCAGCTCGCCCGTTGGCAGTGTGCGGAGCCGCGGATCCTGCAGGCTTCCCACCACGTTACCGTCCTCGTTGAGCCAAGTAATCTCCGGTACCGGCCGTCCAACTGCCTTGCAGGGTAACACCACCGTCGTGCCCATGTTCTCGAACAGTGTCTTGTAGTGGAGCGTTATCCGGGCGTTCTTAAGGTTCATGAACGTGTGCGTCGGCGAGGTAGCACCGGCACCCAACGGACGCAACAACATCAGATCGGAGAAGTTACCCAATCGCGATCCGGTGGCATCAATGTGATAAACGACGGTCGAAGCCATCGCCAGCTGACCGGCGGAACGACCAATGCACGTGTAGGTCGTCTGCGAGGCACGTGACGATCGATCAATCACCAACCGGCTCACCACACGGGCCACCGAGGTTGGCGTTTCCTCCGTGATAACGTTCACACTGATGTCCTCCCACTAAAGTGAATCGAAACGAAACGTAATGTTACGATATCTCCGTGAAGCTTAGGAAAGAAAAGAAGTTGTGTGCGCAGCATACTTACATCGGCCGTCTGTCCACTTCCGTGCACCCACTGGACGCTAGGGGTAGGCGAACCAACGATTTCGCACTCCAACTCGACGGTCGTACCACGGATCTGAGCAACACGTGCTGGCGGTGGGGTTGTGATCTTCACGAAGGTCGGTCTCGTCGTACGAGGTCCAGACTCACCGGCACGGATACCCAACGAAGAGGCGGACGATGGAGAACCGGCGGCATCCGAAGCCGCGGCGATCGAACCTCCATCCGCATCCAGTTCTACGGCCCGGCCACTACAATGACCCGTTAGCAGGGCAAGCGCTAACGCCACGACCACGATGAACAGATGATCGAGATTCATCCTTGCTGCTACTACTGCAACGAGAGACGGAGAGAGAGAGAGCGCATGTTAGTGAGAGCATTGCGAGGGGTTGGTAGAGAGAACTATCGAGTCTGGCCTAGCATGGAGGGGCTATCGTGATCGTCAGCCGCGAAGAGCGCGAGCGCACACACGCGATGAATGAAATTCCGTCCGGGAATTGCATCAGACGGGGACGGATACCACCAGCCCCTTTCCTCGTTCCCTTCCTCACCCTTTTCTTTTTGCTACGTTAGCATACCTTCACCGCTGCACACCTTTCCACCGCATGTGTGCGCGCGCGATACGGTGGTAGAAGGTCGTCGTCGTCGTCGCAATCGCTACGGTGCTTGACCACCATTTCACCATTGCCACGGACCATTTGTGCCGGGGGGTTTTTTTTTGCGGCAAATCATGTGACAGCTCACTACACACGGAGCGTGTCACGTTTTGGCTTTAAAGCGGGACCGGGACCAGCGATGGGGTAAAGTGACATCCCCATGACGCGATGTCGACCGGTCGGCCTGTCCGGTCCTCCGTTCACCACCACGCGGCCTGACGGTGAGCATCATGAGCACGGCGTTCAATGAAGTTATATTTTTAGCGAAATCCCCCATCCCTTGTGTCGTCTTCTTCCCACATCAGCGTCCGCGTACAGACTGATCAGTCCGTCAGTCAGTCAGCCAGCAAAGGGAAGTATGGAAAGAAAGGCAACGATAGAGGAGGGTACAGAGAAAGAAGAAGAGAGGGGAATGACACATTTTTTCGGCGGCCAAAGGCAATTCAGCGGCATCCGCAGCAGCAGCAGCAGCAGCAGAGCCTGGTTATGTGATCATCACATCAGCACCAACCATATTAGAGGCCATTGGAAGGCAGTAAAAGGGAAGGGAAGAGGAGCGGGGTCGCGACAGTTCGCACATTTCTTATCACCAGCGAGCACACCCTCGCCACGTTCTCTCGCCACACTCCCGGTGTTCGATTGAATCCGGGTGTTCAATCAATCACGGGCAGCCTCTTTCTATAATAGTGCGCCATCATTGTCGTGCGCACACACATGCACGCACGAACACGGCGTTTGACGAATGAGCCGGTACGTCAACGCGAGACGGTAACGCGATCGTTCGCGCCCCTTCTCTGCCGGCATCAAGATGATAATTTCACGCTTCCATTATCGCTTCATTTTTCCGAACGCCGGTGCCGCGAATTGAAGGGAAAGGCCAAAGGCCCGGTGGTAGGGGAGAGGCCTGTTCCAAAGGTCACGTCGCGACGTTCGCGAGAGATCGCGACCCAAATATACTGGTCGGCGGCAGCGGCGAGAGGATGAAGGAAATTTACTACTAACGATCACCACGTGTCTTTGCCACTTATCAGCTTCTTCCATAGTTTTTAAAATCCCAAAAAACCCACGAGAAATCAAATCGATCGATTCAAACCGATTCTCTCGGCACCAGATACTCACTTGCTTTCGTGACGCACACGTGAACGTTTTTTTTCTCTTTTGTTCCCTCCGGTTACGGGGATAATGTTGCCGCAAATGCTGCTACTGCCACTGCTGGATCGAGATGATCGAGAGGCGGATCTGTTTCCTACGGTTTCCCGGCTTGTGTGTCGTCGTGATCCGAGCTTTCCGCTCAGCTTCTCGCTCGTGTGCCTTCGATCGGGCCGCGACGATAGGGAAAATTGCGCGACAGTAATGACTCTCCTCACGATTCACGACGATCGTCGTCGCGGTTCCGCTCTGTTATACTCCGTTGCCTACTCTGCTTCTGCCTCCGCTGCTGCTGCTGCTGCTGCTGCTGTGCCAATCTGCCACAGTTTGCGTTTGATCGAGCTCTCCCTCTTCCACGCCTTGCTAGTAGCTTTCTTTGTCACCGGCAACGTTGGTCTTTTGGTATCCGTGGACCTCCTAGTTGCCCGATTTCACCTCTCTCTAATGTGCTGCCCCCGTCTTGTCCCTGTGGTTCGATGCGAGGGTTCTTCCTGCCACGAGGAGGGCTGGCGGGGTCTGCTGCTGCTGCTGCTGCTGCTGTTGCGAGTGTGTTACCGCACCCGCACGACCACAGAAACCACACCTCTGCCACCGCCACTGCCAGAGGGACTGCTCGTTGGTCGTTCGCTTTTCGGGTCCGTGGACTGTCACTGTGGACAGTCGCGCGTTTTTGGAATCGCGCGCGCTCGATCCGCCAAGTCTCACCACCTTGGCAACCACAATCTTTGTCTTTGTTTCCTCGCGCAGGGGGAGGCCGCTTTTCCTCGTTTCCGTTCCGCCTTGGAGATTTGCGTCTTCGCTCGGTTCTCTCTTCGGTGTGCCCTCTTACTGATGGCCCCCGTTCCCGTTTCTACGATCCTCCTACGACACGTTTGTGTGTGTTTTCTTTTTTGTGTATGAACTCACTCTTAGTACGCACCGCACGCACGCACGTACCGGACTGTTATGTAATGTTCGAGTTTATAAGATGTTTTATCAACACATTCAGCAACATCAATTCGGATAGGTTCACCTTTTCGCCGAAACACAACATATGGTCGGCTGTGCTGAGCGTCACCGTCGACTACTTCGTCGTCGTCGTCGTCGTCCTCAAGGCGCTGCTTGCTCGGATCAGCGTATTCGTCTTCTTCTGACCGCTCACAAAAGTCCTAGCAAAGAAGGCTCGAACTGCCGGTGCTGCTTACTTGGATTACTCAAACACAAAAAAAGTCGTTCGACGACAACCCTGAGATTGTGTGGTTCGCTGAATGTGATGGAACCCGACGATGATGGCGTCAATGTCGCACTTTACCAGCGATGATGGCGCCTTAATCGTTCCACAATTGTAGCACCGATGGTGATAAGCGAACAGGGCAGCCAAGAATAGCACAACCGCCTGTAGCCAGCTCGTGGAGGCCCGGTCTTGCCTTCCTTCGATCCTTCGAGCAGCGTTGGTAGTCAACGGTAGTGGTGGTCCGGCTGGCGAACATTAAACGTTAATCTCGTGGCGCCGACGATGGACGATGCTCTGTCTCTTTTGTTCGCCTATCGGCTAGCTGCTGGCTCCCCGGGGGCAATGAGTACAACGAGGACGATGAGCGAATACGATGACGAATGGATCAATCGAACGCGAACACATGCACGTCCATCAAAACCCTTTTTCGGATTGGGGAAGTCTTCTTTGCGTTTTGCTTGGGGCGCACGAAAGACGCTGGATTCGCGTTTTGCCTTCCCTTTGGAGACCCCGAAGGTGACTTTGCAACTAGTAGACGAACTGCAAACCAATCGACGATAGCGGCAGCGCGGTCAGCCTTAGCCAGGTGTACCCAGTGGTGGCTAGATTGAACTAGATCAGCGACGAATGATGACGATGGCAGCGCACAGTCACAGTCACAAGCGCGCGCGCACGATTTAACTCACAGGCTCTCTCGCACACTCACTCACGAACTCGCGAGCCTCTATTGTTTGCTGGGTACGTTGTTGGTTGTACGTCAGCGTTAGCACGGGGATACGAAGCCTTTCTACAGCCTGGACTGGGATTGGTCAACTACACTCTACACACGAGTAGCACACGGGAGAAAGAAAGATAAGAAGCTGAATCGCGCTAAGGTATCTCAGGTGCAGGTCAGGTATCCACGCCGAAGCTAGGTTTCTGATTGAAGCCATGCGCCGACCGGGGGCCTCCTTTTATAAGCGGGCGCTCCGCTCTGGCGCCACTGCTCACCTTTAGATCGTAGGAGAAGCGGCGGTAAAACGGGCTATTAAGCATTCTAAGCGGCATGAGCCAACTGCGATATGTGAGAGCATTCCGCTGTGTGCAATGATGCGTCTGCTTCAATCTCTACAGAGTAAGTGAACGGTTATTGGCACGCTGGAGTATTAACATATCAACATTCTCTGTTCGTTTGCAGAATTACACACAACCATAGGTTTGCCGTATGCTTGCAGTAAGCACTCAAGATGCTGAGTATTTGCTTGCCATCATTGACCTGACCGTCCAGCACCCGGTTCCCGTAAGGTAGTGCTACCGAGATAGTGAACCTCGTATGCTGCTCTAGCTCATTTGATCTCACTCTCTTTCTCTCTGCTGCTGCACAACGCTCTCAGCACAGCTCAGCGCTGATGCCGTTCATCGAGATCGATCTCTGTCGGAAAGGCTTAGCACACCGAAGGCAGCCGCCAGGTCTCAGCCTAAGTCTCATCGCAAACCGCATGCTATAGCGGCGCACCGCTGAAAGACGGACGGCGGAGAGATGCGTCAGCTTCTTTCGGTGAGGCAGCTTCGGACACCGAAAACCGAAAGAGATTGCCTTTCGCCCTTTCGTTACCGCTTCTAAGCCCGTCGCTTATAGGAGACAGAGGGATAGAAATGAAATGTCCCTTTCACGACCATCACCTTTGGAATGGGGTACAGAAGCGTGATAGTGTGTGAGTTTGTGTGCAGAAGAGCGCTGAGACAGGAGAGACAGCGAGAAGGCGAAACGTGGCAACTGCCCACCGCTGGCAACCAACGGACGGACGGACGGACGGATGCCTCTTGTTCAGCAGGCAGGCAGCAGAAGCACCATTAACACCGATCGCCTAGGAGCCGATCGTTACATAAAATTGGAAGCAATTTGAGCAAACACACCGAAACCGCTAGGCGAGCAATGGCGAGCGTCTGGGTCGCAGCAACAGCAAACGGCAGCTAATGGTCATCGAGCATCGTGATTGCCGGTTGGACCGAGGTACCGGGGTCTTATTGTTTCAAGATTCCTGGCGGATGCCGTACCTAAACAGCCACCAATCGTACACGATCATGCCGGACGATTTCGATGTGGGAGCAGAGACACGGTCGAGCCGTTTCTCGAACTTGCTCGTGATCATCCAGAAGATGCTGTTGCTGCTGCTGCTGCTGCTGCAGATCGTGTACTCGTGGACTTTGCCGTCGAAGAAGAAAAAAACGATTGCCCTCGAGAAAAAAGCACATAAAACAGATCATTTAAATGAAAAGGCCAAGCTTCTAAAGTATGTTCTGTCATGTTACATCATCCAGCAAATGGCGCCGCGATCGATTGGGCCTGATAGATCACACTAGGACGTTGATAAATCACCCCGTCCCTTATAACAATTATTGTCAATAGATAATAATCACCTTCTCAGCGGTGAGAACCTACCTTGTAGTGAAGACAGAAGCAAAGGAGGGTGGGAGGAGAGAGAGAGAGAGAGATCGGTATCAATCACGCCATTGATACGCACGTTGTTTCAGGCTTTCAGCATGTGCCAGCCAATTGGCTAATCACGATAAACGGCACACGCAGTTATGGGCCACGGAAAATACGGCGGAGTGGAAAGTTTTTGGAATTTATTCCAAATTTGTCCTCTGCGTCGTGTCGGTCGCGACCGCTCGACGATTTTATCGTCCCGTGACGGGATTGATCGATCGTGTGAATTGTGTGATCGATCGAATTTGGTTAGGAGTTTCAATTTAATTTTAAAAATGCTAACCCTTCCAAAGAGCCTTTTTGTCATGCTGCGGATTTCGCGTAATGCAACGCCGCCCCACCCCTCCCCGGGTCACCAGTTTCCCAAATTTTAGTGCTTGGATCAGCACATTCCAGAGCTCGTTCTATGTAGCGTGAGTGTGCGAGCGTTCTCCAGGGAACGTTCTTCAGTCACCGTCATTGAATTTCCGGTGAACCACACACCAAAATAGGAGGAGCAGGGGAAAGAAGAGGAGAAGGAGAAAGAGGAAGGTCTGGGCAACCACCGCGCAACCATGAATCGGAGTTTCATCAGCTTTTGGCTGACGCTTTACTCGACGCTACGGACCGAACGGAAATTCCAGGTTGACAACAGGGAAGGAAAAGAAAAAGATGCCGACCTGTGGTTGGGACTGGGACGGGGGGCCTTACCTTACCTCTGATATGTATATCAGCATAAATAAGGCACGTTTGCCGGCGCCAGAAACGTGTGTGTGTTGCAGCAAATAAGCGCCGCCAACTGCGTCTCACGCATGGAATTGCCTGTTGCGTTCGATGTTCGTGGTGGGTTTTCTCCAGCGCTTGCTACGCTTGGCGCGCCAGAAATATCGAACCTCTCGGCCAGCCCAATAGAAGACAAGAGCCCATCCATCGTGCGTGTGTGTGTCGTAATTCTTATCACCGCATATGCCGGAAGGTGCGCTTCCTCGAGGGGCACAACCAAGATATGTATGGCAGGCCGACCGCACACACTATTTGTTTACTACGCGCGGTTACCGATGGGAAGGAGGGCAAGACAGGGCAAGAGGGTCTCGACCACCTGAGAACCACCGACCGAGCTGACGGCCGATAACCCAAAACGTATCGGATGGCGCCATGAAGACGACCATTGTCGGTCGGTCCCCACAACGGAAATCGAAACTATATGCGCACCATTGTGACTGCATAGCGATGAGTGTGTGTTAAGCAAAAAAACCAAGAAAAGGACAGCCGAAAGTGACCGACACATTGTATCTTATCAAACTAGTCAGTCAGCCCGCCTACGGGGACTGAGGCCACTGTCAATAGAGGGAACATCGGAAACTCGGACGATCGAGACAATTGCGTTTCATCCTTCTCAGAAAGAGAGAAAGAGAGACAAGAAAGAGGATTCTTTGGATCTGAATCAGGATTTAAAAAAAGGCCAACCATAAACACATACCGTCAATGCAGTCGGCTTGTTGTGCTGCAAACAGTGCACCGTACTGCAACACGAGACACAAACATGTGAGGGGTAAATCGCGTGATGTTTGTCAGGCGCTAATCGGGCCCCGGGCGTCATTGGAGGCGGCCAGCCTAATGCCGATGCCAGCACTATAGTGTCCCTATCTCTCGTGCAGTTGACCCGGTGGTCTCGGATGCTCGAATTGGAAACATCGGCGACTGCAAAGTGCAGGCACGAAGTTCAATTGCTTGCGTGCTTATGCATTGGTTTTGGATTAGGAAAAAGGAAAATGGAGTGGGCTTCAAAACATATAAATACTAGCTAATGAAACAAGCGGAAAAAAATCTCATTAAAAACAGATAAAATACTAAAAATTATTAGATTCAATGCAAGGTGGAATACGGAACAGTCAGATGAAGTAACTTAAACTGTTACTAAACGATTGAAAAAGTTCAAATGCAAAAGTAAAGATACTACCACTATCCTCGCATTGTTTTACCAAATTCTGTAAAAAAAAAACTACCTTTCATAAAATCATCCATTTCTACCTGGCCTTTGCAAAGGGTAACAACCAATGCCGCAGTGAATTTTCTAATTTCACCACCAGCTGCACTCGCGATAAGCCGGCGATAAGCCACCGTAGCCAATGCGGAGGGCGGACGATTGGTTCCAGTCAGCGTCATCGTCAGCCACCGGAAGCCTCGCTCTCTCGATCGAGGTGTAGCTGCGAGAGCGTTGAGCCCCCCCCCCCCCCCCCCATTAATAGAAGGTTCGGACTGATGATCGCGTAAAATCAGATGCTGACATTAGCGCAAAAAAAAAACCATTGCTGAATCGGCAAGAGCTTCGCTGCAGCAAATTGAAATTGAAATACAACATCCTGTCCCCTCTACGGCGTGTGTGTGTGTGTGTGTGTGTGTGTGTGTGTGTTTGTACATTGCGCGGTCCAGGGCGCCCGGAGATTGACAACCAAACGGCCGAGTCGCGGGCGCGCATCATCATCATCGACCGCACAATGTGCGATCGGGAGAAGAAATGGATGGGAATGGAATGGAAGCAAGTAAAGGAACCAAAAGAAGAAAAAGAAAAAGAAAAAGGAGGAGAAGAAGAAGAATAAAGACAGCGTCAAAATCCTAACAGCCCCAGGTGGGGTCAAGCAAGTCAAGAGGCTGTAAGGAGGAAGGAAGGGAGCACGAAACACGAGATGTGAGGGAAGATCATTAGTGGCCTAGCAACAGCGCGCACGCCGCGCAACCACGACACAAACCTCCGGAGTGTGTTGGCAACTGGTGAGGCGATCGAGCGAACGAGCGACTTGTGCGCGATCATCAGCATCCCACACGAACTTATCCGCGAATACCCCACCCCCGGTTCCTCTATAGTATAGTAGCCGGTTTTCCTTCGACCATCTGGTCGCGCGTGCGTGTGTGTGTGTGTGTGCACCAGAACCGGTCACACATACACGTGATCACCGAGCCACATACTCGGTGCGCGCGCGATCGAGTTCACGCGATCGCGAGCTAGCGAGCCGGCCGGCACACACCCCTTACCACCTCCTCCTCCTCTTCCTCCTCCCGCTCCACCTTTCTTCTTCCACCACATCACACTCTCGACGCTCAAACGGGTGCGGTGGTGGTGATCGGTCGCCTGCACACACCAGACATGATGGAGCCGCGGCGAACGGTGGACGGCGATGATCACCGTCGTCGTCGTCGTTCGTCGTTGTCGCGGTGTCGCCACCAGGGTTGGAAGGGTCGGTCGGGGCTCAGCCGTGCTAGTTGTTAGGTCGTTCATCAAACTCATCCTCATCTGTCATACACCAACAGCGAGAGCATTAACAGCGCTCGCGTTCCTTCGAGATTTTCGTGGTTTTTTTTGCTTTGCCTTGCTTTGCTTTGCTTTGCTTTCTTCGTCGACTTTGCGACTCCGTTTCGCGCCCGTCACTCCTCATTGACGCATCGGAGGACGAGAGACCGTTTGGCCCCAGTGGGAGGGAGAGGGGTGCTTGGAGGATGTCACTATTCCGCCATCGCCGCGGGCGGTGGATCAAATGGAAAGTTGGTCGAACGACCAACGGTGGCGGTGACGTCAATCCGTCATGTGAAGTGTGAGCGATCGAATCACGGGATCGAGGCCAACCGAATGGGAGGAGGAGGACGAGGAGGAGAAGCAGTGGATATATAACCGACACAGGACAACTCGTGCTGATGCAACAGTGCACCAGGGCGAAGCTACCTGGAGCCACGTGAGCATCAGCTTCGCGTACTCGAGTGGCAGTCGAGTGTTCCTCGTTCCTCGCCTTCAAGTACCCGACGCCATCGCCACCGCCACCGTCGCTGTCGCCGCTTGGATACTCAGCCGTAAGGCGATGGCGAGAAGTACGGCGAGGAAACGGTCGTCACTAACGACCGCTGCAAGTGCAAGATAAAATAAAAAACGATCATCTTGCGCTTCCGCTTCCAACCGTGCACACACCTCGATCACCTGCGATCGCGCGGACCTTCAACGACGACGACGGCGGTGGACCTGTTCGTGATGCTGCTGCTGTCCCAAAGGAGAGTCGCTATCAAGGTCAAAATAACTATAAAAGATGACAGATTGCTGCTACTCCGGTCAGCTGTTGCGCTCGTTGCTCGATCGGCGCAGGCGAGAACAGCCGAGAAGAGAAGGTGACCGACTACCAGCACGCGCGGACAGGTTCTGTTGTTGCGCTACAGTCCGTTTGGCTTCTTCTTCGTGCCCAAGGATTCGATCGAAGCTCAATGACGCTCAAGGAGTTTGTTGATCTGGAGCTCGAACCGATCGAATCAGCATAATGCGAACGGCAACAACCGGTCCGCGGAGGGGGAAGAGAAGGAGAAGGATTGGGCTTGTTGGGGAATTCCCCAACAAACCGCAACTCCTTCTCCTTCCACAACATCCTCGGGATGATGTAATTACTATCTCAAAGGAACAGAAAATTGACTCGATCCGAACGCCTCGCTTAGTCATCAGCCCTTTAGCTACGTGTAATCAGCCCGGTTAAGGTCCCGGAAAAGCTGACCTACCACCCTTCAGTGGACCGCTTTTCGGGATCGGATTGACTCATAGAGTGATTGCCGTCGTACCGGGGCTGGTATACGAGGCGGGGGCCGATCCAAGCCGGTTTGATCTCGTTTAAACGGCGGGGGGCGACCAACCGACGGTGTGTACTGATCGCTGATCCTGTTCTACACGATCTTCGTCACGTACGCAGGTCGGACGTTCGATCGACGCGACGTTGAAAATGAAAGGAGCAACGGAGTGAGCGAAGTGGGTTCGAAGCTAATAGGGTCTTTAGCTTCTAGTTAAAGCGATCGTGTCAGTGATCGTATGATGGGAAATTCCACCCTCCTCCCCCCTCTCCCCTCTGCAATTGCGCTGCCGCCGCCGCGGCCATTGCGTTCTAGATCGGTATCGCGCGCGGTACACGCAATCGGCCGAGAGCGTGAAGTCATCCGTGATCCGAGGAGAAACTACCGACTGTGACCGATTAGAACAGCTATTTCGCTCTCTCTCTCTCTTTCTGGGGCAGCCCACACGCTTAGCTGACGGGCTATTGCACTGATAATTACCGGTGATACCGGCTCGATTTCATTGAACTGCACTACGGACGTCGCGTGATTCATTGGAACTGTGAGGGCGGGGGGACGTCTATCGAGGACGAGGTGTGGTTTATGGTGGTTGTAGTGGTCTATACCACACCGCACAGCTCAGATCACAATCGTCCGATCAAAATCGATTAATCAATCAGTTGGATGACGGTCCAGAAGTACCGTCCCATTGAGAGGGAAAGGAAACCTTCAACATCAGCCATATGGCACCTGCTCCTAACCTGCTGCTGCTGCTGCTGCTACTGGTGCTGATAAGAGCATCGTAATTCCCGTGCGACAGGCGTCCACGTTTGCGATAACTAGCGTGATCACGAGACTCACAAATGGGCGTGATCATGACCGGTAGTACGTACGTCTCGTGTATTCCTCTTTGTCGGAAGACCAGGAGACCTCGGAGCTGATAACACAGGGCCCGCACCACACATCATCATCATCATCATCATCATCGTCAGATCCCATCTACGGCAATTCAACTTAAGCTTCGATTGTTGTTAAGAACCTGACCATATAGGCATAGGCTTCTAGTGCCTCTTGAAAGTAAGATAAAACACATTGGAGGCAGACCGCTGGTTTCCTGCAGCTCACAATAAGAAGGTACAGCACTGGAATAACTTATGTACACGTTCCGAGCAGACCAACCATCACTAATGCGAACGTGCCATATGTGCGGGGCCCTTTTGCTTGAACTCGAACTCAACAGAACTGGTTCTTCGTAAGTCGCCGGTAGCCACCGTTTCGTATATCGTTCTAATCCAATCGACCATGAACCGATTAATCATTTCTAGTATGTATGGTGCGCAGGTGTGTCGACGCGGTGTATTACATGCACATAATAGTTTCCGTGTTTCTCTTACCTTTTTTTTTTCTTTCTCTCCTTTGTGGTAGTTCCGGCAACCGGCAACCCGGGGTCTTGTTTGTTCACTGTCAATCAGTCGTCAATACTCCGGCGTACTCCGGGTCCGGATCCCTTTCGAAAGTAAGGGCTGCTGCTGCTGCTGCTGCTGCTGCTACTGTTCCTGGTAGTACACAGATCAATCACTGAAACCGCGTTTTTTTTGGGACTTTTTAGGATGCCGACAACAAACAACCGAACAATAATAGGAATCGGAACGGAACGGAAGCGAGTTGGGAGCCTTTTTGGAGTACGGATTTGGGGAGACGGTCAGGCAAGAACAACACCAACAGAAACACACCAAGGTTAGCTTACAAAATGGGGCGGCCCTAGCCAAGAAGGGAAATCCGCGAGAACAAGATCACGTTAAATGTCAGAACCTACAGCGGACGGAACCAGCAAGCTGGGGAGCTACGTCACTGCTGGTAGTGTTGCGTGCGGTGCGGTGTTCACACTAGAGCGGCTTGGGCAAGAACTCGGCTCTCGGCTCTCGGCTCGCTCTCTCTCTCGATCAGCTCGTTACGACTATCGATACACGAATCAATTTCTGTCGCCGCCCGTAGCTCCTTTTATAATCCTTGCTGGAAATGTATGCAGCAGTCGCAGCATCCGCGCCGGCCGTTTAACGGCCGCTCCCCGCGTGGTTCCCCCGTACCGGAGACTCGCTAACTGAAGGTGGAGAAGCAGCAGCAGCAGCAGCAGCAGAAGATGAAGACGATGGCGAAGCGAAAACTGTGGAAATAAACTAGCAATTGAAATGGGGTGACGACGACGACGACGACGACGTTAGAGAGAGAGAGAACCAAGAGGAGGTGCCAGTGTACGACGGTGAGGGAGGACAGGAAGATGCTGGCCAATGTGAGGAACAGCCCAATAGGACCAAACGATGGTGCGGTCTCGGGCAGCAGTAAGAAAGGGTACGATTTCCTACGTGTGTGTGTGTGTCTCATGTTAGACAGAGAAATCAACGAAAGCCGAGCGAAGGGAAGGAGCACGCGCAACGGCATGAAAGAGAAGGAGACGGATAGACCGCGGACAGCACGCACTACTGACGGTTGGCGTAAGCAGCTGCTGGTCTGTCCAGAAGATACTAAGCGAGAAGGAAGGGCCAGAGCGAGCCACAGCCACCTAGCAGCCGACGGTTCGAGAAGCCACTAACCAGAACATTAACAGCCTCGAGCGATGGAAACATTCTACCTGGCTACTACGACGGTGCGTGTGGAACACCCGAACACCTGGTTTTTGTACTAACTGCAGGTCAGTCGCTCGGAGCCAAGGCCCGTTCTTGGGTTGGTATTAGGATATTTATTTGAAATTTAAATTACTTGGATTGTTGTTCAATCTGTTGAAACAATCAGAATTGAAGGAGGTTCCTTTTGGATTTGCTTAGTAGCCCGAGCAGTTATTGTACGAAAATTGCATACATTTAGGGGAATATGTGGCTTCTGTGCTAATTATGTCGTTGTACTAATGATTTGTTTATTGTATCAACAGCATAGCAACAGACTAATAGTCCCTCAATTGGGGGTTTTACTGGGTTTTGCTTTTGAAATCGTGTAACCATCTCGCCAGTCACGGCCACGGCCCTCGATGACGATCGGCCGCAAACGTGTTGATGCGCACGTAGGTCAATATGGTGGGCGTATCCTTTTTCGCGGTCGATCCGAACCGTTCGGCTCGGTCGGCTAGCTAGCAAGATGCACTTTCTTCTTTCTTCTTCTGCGATGCCCTCTACAATCGCTCATTGGCCACCCGCGGTGGCGGGGTGGTTTGATTACACAATATGGACAGCGCGAGATGCGTGCGAGAAGATGCGACCAAGTCAAGTGTGTGTGTGTGTGTGTGTGCCCGGCCGAAGCAATCCAATTGAATGTCATATACTTTTGACGTGCGAGCAGATCGATCATTTCAATTGGCGATGATTCAATTCTCGAACTCCGAACTGCAAGCCACGCCGGTTTAATGCTGCCCCGGCACCAACGGGAAAGCAGAACGTATCAAGGAAGAGGCGGCAGCATTCCATTGATTGTGTCCTATCCACGTCATCGTGTCCATCGCGAGCGGGGAGAGTAGTTTTTTTTTTTTTGTTTGTAGAGAAAGAGGAGAGGGATAGAGGTCAAAGAGAGAGCATTCCGCTTAAATTGGGAATTAGCGCTTTATCCTGTCCTCCTTTCGGGTGGTGGTGATGGTGGTGGCGATCCTTTGATCCGTCCTGCTGTTACTGACTGATAGAAGCTGTGTGTGTGTGTGCGAGAGTTATCTCTCAGCAGGCGGGCACAGTGTAGCGACTCGTCGACTGCTCAGAAGTATCAGCTCCTTTACTACCCCCCCTCCCGGTCATCTTCATCGACCAACCACCGAGTGCTGAATTGATTATTCGTTCGATTTTAATTCGGTTAATAGGAGCCCTTTGCTGCCTCTCAATGAGTCAGTGTTATGGGCCGGGGGGTGCACGGACGGGGTGCGGTGCGGGAACTAGAGGCAAATGTAAGCCACGTAAGATTCGTTTTTTTCGTTTCGTTTCGTTTCGAAAAGAAGCAGCCTCCCCACTAGGCATCCAATCATCAATTGGAGCGCCGCTGGTGAACAATTGAAAGGCAATGTTATCCCCCCTCCCCGGTATGGGCACCAGCGGAGCACAATTTGTAATTTAGATATCGGAGATGTCGCTGGCTGTTGAATCATGCATTCCGCCCCACCTCCCCTCTCCGGCGCGCTGACTTGGGACATTAGAGCACCCGGTGGTCGCCGGGACTCTCAGGGTGGCTCAGGTGGCTTCCCGAGCTAGCTTCTGGACCGGGGCGGATTCCGATTCGATCCAACATTTTAATATCAGAAAGACAAGTGAGGTTACCCGAGGCGTTCACTGCGGTGCAAGTATGCGATTAGGGATTCTAATGCAAAACACGAGACGTCGTGCTAGTGGGTGCTACGCCAACGACTACACCCCGCACAATCCTTCGCTTATCAAGTGGAGCGCCGGCGACGGAGACGACGACGAAGACGACGACGGCGACAGATACGAAAAGCACCAGCACCGATGTCGGCCAAAAGGCAATGCCTTTGGTGAGCGAGATGGCGGTCAAATTAAAAGAATCCCGACAAGTGCTAATGCTAATTAACTCGTTGCGGGAATTCAACAAAGGATGACGAGTCCTTCTGGTAGCTCAATGGTGCTGTATCCGGGATTTACTACGAACTGTAACTACATTCTACTACCTGCATTTCGATAGTAATTTTCTATAATTTTTTACAGACCGTGCTAACGACCCCGCTCAACGGCTTAATTTTAAATCCGCACCTGTTGCTCTCGCAGCGCCTCTGTGATCGCCGCGCCAAAGCTTATTTCAAGGTCATCTTTGACGTTTCTTCGAATTGTTTTTTAGTTTTTTTTGCAAATACAGCACCACTCAAAATGGTAGCCTCATCGAGATTTTTAAAATATTGTAATAAGCGGTGTTATTTGAAATTGGAATGAGGTCTGCTAATAACATTATAGGACAATAGCAGTAGAAAATATATCAAATTGAATGGAAATGGAACTTAAATTATTTTTTCCCTACAAAAAGCCACTATACTATACCCATACAATGTAAGCGAATATTAATTTTAACTATACCAAGTGTCGCCATCCTTTTGGGTTCTAGTGTATTATCAGCTGTTCTGATTAGTAAACTCGCAGACGACGCGCACTTTTTTTTATTGTCGCGTGTACGTGCTCCAAGAACAACCGCAATGATAAGAGCTCTTTCCTGCGCCGCTAGAGAACCGGCCCTGTTCGCGAGGGGATTCTCCACCAGCGGAACTTGCAATGAAAATCACAAGTAAGTTCTTAAATTACCCCAAATCTTGCACTTGAAATTCACTAATTCACGTTTCTTCTCCGGATCGAAAGGTGCAAGTTGCTGGTGGTTGGTGGTGGTGCCGGTGGCTGTTCGGTAGCGGCCAAAGCATCCAACAAGCTGGGCGCCGGGAAGGTCATCATTCTCGAACCGGCCGATGTAAGTAAACGAACGCGAAAGGATGTGGATAAGCGTGGCGATAATGTATACTGTCCTATCTGCTGACTGCTATTGTTAATTGATTACCGCTGGACGAGGGTGTGCTTATCGGTTGCCAAGCCGGAAACGCAGCTCCACTTCAAATGCAACTTCTGAAATAGCATCGAGTGACTCATCTTGTGGACACTCCTTAATTCTTGCAGCCACATAAACGGCACGAACTCTCTTTTCGCGATGCAGTGAAGCAATTCCGCCTGTCCTTTAATCGTGGCTTCAATTAGCGGTCAGAGCGTATTTTTGAAAGTCATCGTCAGCCGCTGATGGTGTTAATAAAACGTGCCAACCATCAAGTAGACTAGGGCATCGTCATAGGAAACCGGTTCCCGCATTTCATGCCACGAATAGTCGCCACTTACTGTCGAATTTATGTTGCATTTTATGACTTTTCAACTTTTACGTTCTT
>NC_064874.1:9426771-9436771 GCF_943734745.1 Anopheles darlingi | reverse complement strand
ATTGGTATAATCTAGTTGGCTTTGGGGGTAACTAACCGTTCCACTGTTGTGCCCTCAAGGGCGTACCCATTTCACCAATCGTTCTTCTCTCTGTCCCTTGGCAGGCATGTTCACCGTGTGCGGTACGGTGCGGGATTACAGCCAAGATCAGATAGCGAGATCATGCCGCATGTCGATGCTACACTACAAATCGAATCTTTTGAAAACGATTCTAACGATCGTGTTTGCGCCGCTGCTCGTGTTTGGCTATCGGGAAGAGAAACAATTGGTAACGGTCGAGCTGTTCTCGAACTACCTCGACGACTCGAGCCATCCGGCCACGAATATCGATATCACTATCCTGTGCCGCGATATACAGCTATACTCGGCCGAACTGCAGGTGGTAGCCAACTTCACAGGACTTCGCTACCTTATGTTCAACTGGCCCGTCCTATCCGCGATCATAGGTACGTTCGTTTATTTCGTTCCGTTGCTATGGTAACCCGTTCTCATCACTCACCTCATTTGGTTCTCTTCTGTTGCAGGCATCACGACGAACTTGTTTTTCATTCTAATCGTGTGCATTCTGAGCTGGTATCACTGGGATGATACCGAGTGGATCACGGACATACGGGATCGGTATCAGCAGATCCGTCAGGGTGTTTCGAAGGTGGCAGCCATCGATCAGGGACAAAAGCCCAAACTGGACGTTGCAGAAAAGGATGTTGCGAAGAGCAAATGGTTGATGGACGAGGAGTGAATTCGTTGGGTTGTGGAAATGAGTTGAATAAAAAAACGTGCTATACTTTTTTAAATAAAACGCTAAAATCTATCACGGGGCCTACGGGGTGGTGAGTTTAGTCAAGACAAAAGCCGGGACAACGTTGCCTTAGCCAAGACACAGTAGCTCAATCCTGGGAAGCCACTTAAGCGTGCTCAATGTGATTTATATGACCAAAAGCAGTGATCGTGGGATCACTCCCAACGGAAATCTTTCAACAAAAGTTTAGTAGTTCCCGAGTTAAAGCAACTGAAATGGAAATTCATTCATATCTAGAAAGATTCCATTTTCCTGCCACCATCAACGTCATGTTGCCGCCTTATCAGATTTCTCGTCCATCTTTCTCGGATTTCTGGTTGAAATCATCTCATTAAAGCTGCACATTCGTCGGTTCTAGAATTCAATCAGCCTCTCACGCCACGCGATGTCAAGAGCCTATCTAGTGGACGAGCCAGTCAGTAGCAGACCCCGCAACCGGTCTTATCAATGGAATGTGAATCGTAATACATTACAGTCGGCCCGAAGGGGGCTTCAGCAATCGCAGTTACATCAACACGGCGATGAAATCATGTTCCCGCACTCCAGAGTGAGTCATCGTCGGTATGTCAATGACGACCGCGGTCGTGCCCGCTCTTCCTTCTACTACCCGTACCCTTCTGCTGCTTCCAACATCCTCGATGCGATCGTGCGTAGGTTTTCGCTCGCCGCCGCTGCTGGCCTTTTGCTTCGTCAACATTTTTTGCGAATTCTTTCCCATAAAATTCAAACAATTTGATTGCGGCCTTGGTTTTTGGGGTGTAGGGTGAGTGGGGAGGGGAAAAATGGCCACCTCGTATTTGTGTGTGTATGTGGGAGCAATTATACGGAAACTGAAAATATTTAAAAATAGCACAATCAGCCCTCCCCCCCTGCCACCGCCTCCTGGCCTGCTAGCACCCACACGCACTTTATGCGGGCGTTAGTTCGTGCAACTGTATGTATCGGTCGGTTATCACGTCAGTTCCGTTTGTGTATGAAGGGACGATGGTCCGCCCTCGAAAGATGGCCAATTTCGCCATCTTCCACTTCCGTTCCGACCCTGTGACGTTGCAGTTTGCTGATTAATGTATATCTAGAATCCTGTTAGGATTTTAAGCTATTCGAACTGGGTAGCAGCGATCCAACCAGGGCCTAGTAACGTCTAGTAGCTGATGTGAGCAGCAAACACACACACACACACACATACACAATTGCCACTCGTAAGGGTGTATATACGCCCACCCCCATCATCAAGACCCCAGACGAAAAACAAAAGAAACGCCGGAATCAAACGGAAAAGACGATGCTTTCCGTCGTCTGGCTATTCTTGGCGAACCGCCGCCGGTTGGTGTCACTGGCCTCGTACACTAGCACCACGCGTACGCACGCACGCACACACGCACGCACGCACACACGATGCCACGTTTCCCATGGTTTTTGCTCGATTTAGCATTTCACCTTCTCGGCGACGGTGGCGACGACGTTTTTGGTTCGGGGGGGGAGTGTTTGTCATCGGAAGAAGGATCCGAAGCACCGACGACGGCGACGACGATCCTCCTTTCCCCGGTGGCCCCGGTTTCCTGGCACCCCCTTTTGGCCTGTCGGCCTTCCATTCGAAAGTGGGTCACCGACGACTAGGGTGGTTAGCACTGCCGCAGAACATCATCATCATCATCATCATCATCATTGTCATCATCGTCATCGTCATCATCGTCTTTGGTAGCAGCAGCAGGAACAGTGGGTAGCATTGTGGTGCATATAATTAAACATTATCATTCAACGCACGATCATTCATTGAGCAGGTCGCAGGTCCGGAAGAGTCTCAATTAGAACCGGAACTGGCCTCCCGGTCGCCCGGGGGGAGTACCCTACCCCACCAGACTGGCAGGAAGCACACACCATACGCCAACCCCAACGCCAACCGCGGTGTCATTGCGCTCTTTGCGCTGATTCATATCATTGTGGCCTCTGCACAAACCCGGCGTCGCACACCGGACATCAGACCACACTGTAGCAGCAGCAGCAGCAGATAATTAGAAGCTTAGACGCAATGGCGGACACCACGGTGCGATCTGGTGCAATCACTTAACGATCGCGCATTCGCTCTCTCGCTCTCTCGCTCTCGCTTCTTGCTGCTTGCCGCAAATCCGGAAGAGTTGTGCGTACCGAGTATCTAGTGCGGTCACTCCGTTAGAAACCTAACGGCCATCGGCAGCATCAGCAGCAACAGCAAGCAACCGTTGATTGCAATCTGCTCCCGGGACGGAAGGAAGCTAGTATCCATATCCGCCATATGCGCTGCCCTGTAGGGCAGCTGTTAGAGAGATGGCCGCCGCCGCATAGGTGCGATCCCGTTAAACGGCCGGATTGTAATGCTAGCACCAGCAGCACCAGCAGCAGCCCGTTGCTCAACCGATATGGCCTTGGAGCAGGAAGTCATCACTATGGCCTAGTGGCTCTGGTTAGCTTCACACACAGACATACTGAGCACGACTGTGAAGGAATGTACGGACGCACAAGACAAGACATCCGGTTGATTACTTCATCTCTTGCTGGTCGGCAATTGCTGCAGGGAAGAAGAGGGGGGGGCTGGGGTTTTGCTCAAGTCGCCGTCGTCGCCGTCTTCGAGCCGAGTTTATTGCTCTCATGTGTCTCACAAAAATAAACATTTCAACATGTGTTTGTGGGTGTATGTGTGTGCGTGTGTATGTGCGCCACATGCGTGATGAACGCGCGCAGAACCGTGTTGGCGATCTGAAGACGACGACGACGATTTGCGATTTCGGGCGTTGGTTTCCTTACCAGTTCCAACTATGAAAGCAACTCGAGAAGCAGATATGTGGAGTAAAATTTGGGGAAAAAATGATTAACTAATCTTCTTACTCTCTTAAAAGGATTTATTGCAATCGGTACTAAGAACGGAGAGGGGGTAATTTAAATATTTAAACTGTCAGCACTCCAGCAAGCTGACAAGCAAGAGATCTTGACTCTTGACATCTAGTAGCCATCTTGCCGTGCCCGTTGCCGTTGCCGCTGAATCGCTATCGACAACGTAGCCATTTGCGAGCTAGAACGACAAGAAACGACACAGTACAGTAGTGAGCCCAGTGGAACAAGGTAGTGGACGTTGTGTTAACCGGAATGTCGATTTCCCGGGATCTTGGAACAAGGTCATGCCATGGGCAAAACCATCAGTGGTAAGTGACGCAGGTAGAATAGAGACTAGATTAAGCATTCCACACGTAATTCCATTTCCGATATTCAACCTCGTTGCTACCCCTCCCCTCCCGTGGGAGAGAATGTCTTGTTCCCATTCTCGAAAACCGTCGCTCTCGCAATCACCGAGTCGAGTAGCCCGTTTGCGCCATAGCCACAAGTAACGGTTCGGTTCCGTTTTGCGTCAAGCACGGCAGCATGTGATGGCCAGCGTACGGCACGGCACGCACGCACGCAGTTTTGGCCACACAAAAAGCTCCCTTGAAATGATATTTGCCAATAAAAAGGGGTAAAAAGACGAGAAAGAGGTAACGTTTCCATCGATATTCCTTCAATCCAATATCGCGATTACTTCAATCTGTGTGCCGTGTCTCTTCTCTACAGTACCACAGTACGTGTGTGTGTGCGTAAGTGTTTGATCGAGCTCAACGAGATGATTTGATAACCAAAAAAGTGATCTTGCCGCAAACTCATTTTTTTCGCTCTCAAGACCGCTGATGATGGTAGGTGATGAGGAACGCACACGAATACCATTACCTCTCGGTCAGAAGCAGCAGCTGACAGCATCATCAGAACGAGCACATCACAGAGAGAGAGAGAGAGAGAGAGAGAGAGAGAGAGAGAGAGAGAGAGAGAGAGAGAGAGAGAGATGAAGAAGGAAGGAATTGAGGTTGATAGCGACGAGCGATGTCGTTCGCAACAAACTCCCTCAATATACCCCGGGTGACGTCAGCAAACCGATCAACTGATCGCTCGTTCGCTCACATCCTCTCTGCCAATTCCCTTGCCCTCACCCGGACGGTCAGACGGCGGTGGATAGTGGCGGTAGCTATCAATTGGTAAATCGAGACACCCTTCCCCTCGCCTCAACCCTTTGTCTCCTCCATTTCCGTCGTCTGATAACACGACAACGGCAGCGGCGGCCTGCCCGTGTCTGTCCTTCCCCCTAGAGCACTACGCTCTGGCGAAACACAAATTTTAGCACTTCTGCTGCGTGCGACGAACACCACACCACGGCGTTGCGTGCGTCTTCGTGCGTCGCTCACCCCTTTTTCGCGGCCCCCCGTTATCTTGTTCGCCTACTAGCACACACACACACACACACACACGCAGCGAACATGCGAACCAAGCAACACCATTACCCGGGCGTACATTTAAAATTTAAATACCCCAAGCGCCAGCAGCAGCAGCAGCAGCAGCAACAGACTCGTGGTGGTGCCCGATAATGGCGATGGAATTGGATCGCGAACGAACGAACGGGAGGGAGGGAGGGAGTGTGCCCCTTCACACCACTACCCCTCAAAAAGCAACGGACGGAGGCGTGGCAGGATGGATCTCTGCGCGCTTTAACACCGCACACACACCGCGCACTCGTGTGGGTGTCCGCTTTTGGTACACGGAAACGGTCGATCCGGCGATCCACGCACGCACCCAGCGACGGACACATGGTGCCATGGCCTTGATCCGTACCGTGCTGTCGCTGTCGCTGCTGCTTGGCGTTCGCGTTCGATCGATTGGCGAAAGAATTTCGAGAGGTTTTCACCGCGGCGGCACCGGTTTTCGGGTGGCGGAAGATGATTTGGAGCGAAACCGGGCACCTTCTCATGGAGTGCCGCTCACGGCTCGAGGCTCCCTCTCCATTCAACCTCCACACTGCTGATGATCGATCGTTCGGGGCCGTTCGGGGCGGCCACATCAGTCGGAGAGAAGCTGCTCCAGCTTATCTGATGTTTTATCCTCCGCCCAACAGCACAAGGCACAACTCGTAAAACTGCGGCGAACGGCGTTTTTTTGGCAAACGGGATCGTGCAGACGGGGGAAGGGAGAAGAACAGGAAGGAGGGGGGGGGACCAGGTAAAATGATGTTAAGTCTCAGTGTCTCCCTGGGGACCATTTAACTGCTCAACAGTAGAATTCGCGTCCGTACTACTGTGGACCGGCTTCTTCATTAATCCTCGTTGGTATTGTAACTAAGTGATTGAGGCGCACATTGAGTTAGAATGTATTCTTTACAGTAATATTGATGTTTCCCCAAGCTTCTGATGAGGCACTAGACAATGGAGCTCAAGTTTTAAGCTCGTTTGCGTTGTTAGATCATTCCTATGGAGCGATAATCCATTTAATACCTTGAATACAGCTTTAGAATGAGATATAATGCCGATATCGCTCCTCTAAGATGTAAGAAAAGGTCAAAGATAATAAGATGATCCACTGAGAGCTAATAGAATTATGTTAATTAATTCTTTAAGTATTTCCTAGCACCTAAAAGTGTCAAAATAGAAGCAAAGTTGCATCTATTTGCATGTATTCAAATTTTAATTGAAGTACGTACACCACATACTTCTCATAAGTCCAGATGTTACCGAGGAGCAGATATTGAAGCAGTTATAGGCTTTTACATTCAACACCTTATTCCAAGTCGATATCCTTTATTCGAAACTAATTAAGAAGATTATGAAATACTCCAACCAACTAAAACAAAACAAGAAAATCCAAACATGCTTCCCTAAAGCCTCAACATCAGCGCAGTGGCACAAACCGAAGCGAGCGCACCCAGGAAAGTGCAGCATGCAGTAGAGGAGCGGAAGGCTGAAGATAAGACATAAATTACAATGAAGCACAGATGATCGTGTTGCGCAGATAAATTGAAATTCATCGAAACTTCATCTCCCGGGCGCGACCACCGTGTATCGGTGGTAAGATCTAGGCGTCGCACCGCACGTCCGTCCCCTCTGGAACTGCTGAAGCTGGCTGGCCGCTGGTGTGGAGGAATATGAAAATGGAAATTCCTGCACCCCACCCCTCCCCTTCCCAGGAACGCTACGCACCATCGGACCGGCCAAAAGCCAAAACAACCGTTCCAATCAACAGCACGATTGATGTGAAAACGCTGCTGGCTGGCTGGCTGGTTGGTTGGATCTCGGTGAGGTTGTTGCGCGATTTAAACCCCAAAACAGAAATGCCAAATCGGTGCTCCCTCGCCGCGCCGCCCCTTGGAGTTTCGCTAATCCAGCATCCACTATCTTCCGTCCGGACAGAAACAAAAAAAAAAAACAACGAAATCAACGTCGGGCGCGGTTGCGGTGGAGCGCACTTTGATTTATAGGCCGGCGTTTCTGGCGGTGTGATGATGCTGGTGCTCATGCTGCTGCTGTTGATGCTGCTGCTGCTGATGCTGTTGATGCCGCTGCGCGCCGCCTAACAATCCAGTAATTTTATTCAAATTTCAAGTTCAATACACAAACTTACCGCCAGGGAGAGGAAGAGCAAGAGAGAGAGAGATTCGATCTGCTCCCTAGATGGCTGATGGCTGGTTGCCTTTCCACGGTCGGTCTCTTCTGGTTCCCTGGTCCCGGTTTCGCCGTTTCCGCGAGTATGTTGCGAATCGCGGGAATGGAAACATGCAACGACGACGGCGACGACGACGACGACGATCGCTAAAATCGTGGCCGCAAAAGAGAACCGGAATGGTGTGGCGGGTGAATGGCCCGCGATCTGCTGGCTCGCTGCTGCGGCCCGGTTCGGTGGCCATTCGGTCGGTGGTCGTCGTCGTCGTCGTCGATCTACCCGAATGCCCGACCTGCCCTTCATTCTGGAAAGAAAAAAACCTCTCCTCCGTGTTCGCTCCGTTCGCTCAACCGAACACGAGCGACCGCCCAGTGTGCGATCTTTCTTACTGCTGCTCCTGCTGCTGCATCTCCATCCCATCTCCTCCTGCTCTACACTCCTGTGCCTCCTTCCATTCCGTTGCGGCGCACCGCGGAAAGCTCAATGTCCGCCTTGACGTCTTTTGGTGGCGCAAAAAGGGGGGCGCGCGGAGGAATGGATGGAAAGTGCAAAAAAATGAAAAGACCCCGGAACGGAGAACCACACACACACACACACACACATGATCCACGGCGGGTTCGCGAAAGCCCACCACGGAGCAGTCGAAAGCGTCGGTGGCGTGGAAGGCGTGGAAGAAGCAAAATAAAAACATTAAATCTGAGGAGCAAAGAGAGGAGGAGAAGGAACAAACAACCCGAAACGCAGCCTCCCCCCAAAGTCCCACCCACCACCACCACCACCTCCTCCTCCTCCTCTTCCTCTTCTCTTCGCTAACCACACAACCGATGAAGCCGCTGGAGAGAGAGATCACTCGCGCTTAGAGCTCGCTGCGGCGGGCTGGCTGGCTGGCATCAGATGTTAAGGTAACCTCCAACTCTCCCACCCACCACCCCCGCTCTTCTTCCCCTTGGAGACGCACAGACGCCCGGCCTAAGAATGGGGAAAGGAAAGTAAAGACCTCCTCTCGGGAAAGTCTGGGAATGGGGCGGACAGCGAGCAAACAGTATCCAAAAGCGCACGAAAGAGAGAGAACGAGAGAGAGAGAGAGAGAGCCTCGGACCAAAAGACAACCGAAGGCGAACGAAGAAGAGGTCCACGGTAAAGACCAAAATGGAAAGGTGTGGAATGGTGAGGAGGAGGAGGAGGAGCAGGAGAACGGGGCGGTAGGAAGGGAGTGAAAAGCGAGGTGATATAGCCCTTTTCCACCAGAGAGCGGCTCGCATTCTTTCCCACACATTCCACCGCCATAGCCGGTTTCGGTGAGCCCAACACCCCTCCTCCTTCCCCACGGACTGGGCCACCCGTCAACATGCCAGGCCACGGTCGCGGCCACCAGAAGAGCCCCCGATCCACCTTCAGGGTGTCCACACACACACACACGGACACACGAACACACGGACCACCGACAACACTCCATCAGTCACTGCGGCAGCCAGGGATCCAGCATCCAGCATCCAGCATCCAGCGCCAATTTCGCTCTTTCTCCCTTCTTCGTTCTTCGGTTCGGCGGCTGCCGGGCTGGCGGGCTGGCGGGTGGGCTGGCGGGCTGGCTTCTTCTGTGGTCTTTGCCTGCCCGACCGTCCGGGGATTCGCCTTCGCAGCAGCAGCAGCATCCAAATTTGATAAAAGAGCGAAGGTGGTAAGGTGCGGCGGAACCAGCCCTTCTGACGCAGTCCCACCCTCCTCTGCGCCCCTCGGCGGGGGGGTTTTTGATGAAGATAAGATGAAGTAGTAGAACCACCACCAAAGAGGAAACACCGAAACCGAGAAACAGCAACAAACAGAGACAGGAAGAAAGAGAGAGAGAGAGAGCGACCTCCAAGGCGAGCGCCATGATCACCGGTAGGGATACCCGGGTGGGGGGTGGAAAAGGAGGAGTGAAGAGGGGATTGGGATGAGAAGGCGCTGTGCCGGCTCTCGTCGATGCCGCTATCTCTGCCAAAAGGGCCCCCGAACGAACGATGGACGCACGAGAGATGAGAAAGGAAGCGAGCTCCAAACGATCGCAACACCCCCCTTCCCCCCCCCCTCTTCATGTGTGTGTGTGTTGGAGGCGAATAGGGCCCCAAAAGCGGAGAAACAAGGTCTCTGACGTCTGACGTCTACCGGGCGCGCGGAACCGGTAGAATGCCAAAAACACCAAAAGAAGAAGGATTCGCGTCCGATCGCGTCGAGTACAACGAACAAGCGGTGGGGGGGCGAGGAGGGTGTGCGCAAGGGTTGTGATCTTTTTCCTTTTAAATTGAACATTCTTCTTGTGTCCCGGGGTGTGTGTGTGTGTGTGCTGAAGTGGTGAAAGAGACAAAGAATTGATCTGCCGGTTTTGGAGAAGTTCGCGCGCGCGATCTCTTCTTGCGAAGTTCAGGAACTCCCTTCCAGCATTCTCAGTGGAGGAACCTCAGGTACCTCCCCCTGTTAGTAGTTGATTCTCCGGTGGTAGAATGCATAAAGGGCTCCCTCTCAATACCATAGAAGAGCATCAGGATGATGATGATGATGATGCTGCTGATCATGATGATGATGGTGCGGGGTGCGAAATTGCATTGGTCGTCGACATGTTCACACGCCGCAACGCACCCAGTCCGCGGTCTGCGGTCCGCGGTGGCGGCGGCGGCGGCGGCGAATGTCCCAGATTTGTAGGTTCCTGTACTTTCCTGCACTTCACATTCCAGTGCATCC
>NC_064874.1:9384271-9421771 GCF_943734745.1 Anopheles darlingi | reverse complement strand
ATCCGGACAAGCCTCTAATACTGCGGCAGTGCAAGAAGAATTCATGCTAATTAGACGCGCTGGTGAGCGATGAGCGAAAGGGGAAACCCACGACCCAGGGCCGCCGGTCGCCGACCACTCAGGATGCACAGAGGACCCCAGAGCATCGTCGGCCAGCCAGCTAGCCAGTCAGCTATAGTTCGGTTCGGTTCAGTCCATCTCGAAGTCCCATCTAATTTACCTAACGGTATTCCCATTCCTGGACTTGCTGGACGCCCTGTTTGTTGCATGCTATGAATGCTCGATGATCCACGGTTAGCGATTAGGATTACGGTGCCAAGAGAGAAAGAGAGAGAGAGAGAGAGCCAGAGAGAAGAGGCCAAAGAAAAAGCTCGGACCGCCGGACCATTCATAGAGATCCTCCAATCGTCCGGGGCTTTTGGTTTTGTCGGGGCCTTCTCACCACTTCACTCACCACGGTTCGGATTTGCCGCCAAAGGTCCACGGGGAAGAGTGTTACCGAGAAGTAACACTAAACCTCAGCCTCATCCCGTTCCGTCCTCGATGGACACACTCCTCTCGGCGTCCTCAGGCGTTTTGGGTGATGCTGGAAACCCAACACTTTACCGACTCGCGGCCGTCCGTCCGTCCGATCGGTAATTAATTAGGCAGAAAATTGCCTCCCGTGGCGCAGGAGAGGAGAGAGAGAGAGAGAGAGAGAGCTTTACCTATGGAAAGGAAAGGGGAACGGCGGCGGTGGCGCGAATCTGATCGTGTTTCGATCGTTCGCCGAATTCCCCACAAAAACAGGCTGCATCAAAGCAACGACAAACCGGCGGCACCACAAACACACATCCCTTCGGGGTGGACGCGGGGCGGGGGGCTGGGGGGCTGGGTTTCATAAAAATTTATGAGCCCCTCTACACACACCAAACAGCTCGCGTCCTACCCGTTGGAAATGGTGGGAAAATATGTGAAATACCAACGGACACGTACAGTATCACAGCACATTCCGACTGCGACTCGACCCGATGATAAGA
Organism: Anopheles darlingi; assembly: GCF_943734745.1. Lineage (NCBI taxonomy): Eukaryota > Metazoa > Arthropoda > Insecta > Diptera > Culicidae > Anopheles > Anopheles darlingi. The sequence goes on along the minus strand of NC_064874.1, from coordinate 9,420,752 downwards.
GCTGGATCTTCGCGTTCCCCGTCCCCGTCCCCGTCCCCGTCCCCGTCCCCGTCCGAAAGACGCTGCCCGAAGTGTCGCCGTATCGTCAGGAGAAGTGTTCTCGCCTCAGATCCGCACCAGATTAGATTGAAGATTGGACAACGTTTGGGGCGGAAGGGCGCGGGGAGTCACTTGTCGATCGATCGATCAATGTTCGACATACAGAGAGAGAGAATACGGATCTCACGGGATCTAGGGCAAGATATATACGAGGATACGAACGAAAGGAAAGTTGGGTGCAAGTGGCGAACCTTAGTTTTCTCCCGGAAAACCTCGAACACCTCGACACGTCCCGTCCCATCCCATGCCCCCTCCTTCTTCAATTATCATAGGCATGCTAATGCCTACGGCCGGATGAAGCGTGGCGTTTGGTGTTCGCGTCTCGGTGCACCCCCGGAACGGAATGTGTCCCCGACGGAGCACTGGAATGCGCGAGGTCAATCGAACGGGACGGGACGGTGGGGTGGGGTGGCCCAGAGTGAAGTGGGCCAATCGGGCTGTGTTAGTGATGATGATGATGATGATGATGATGGTCATGATGGTTACGTAATGACCGCGACCTGATAAGATAGTGCTCGCGGTCTCGGTGCGCCCAGCCAGCCAGCCAGCTAGCGATGGAATGCGATGTGGCCATGAAAGGGAGGGGAGGGGGGGGGGGGGGGGTACTCCGATGATTGTACTCCGAACCAGCCACTTCAAATGGGACGACGACGACGATGATGGTCTAGTGCGATGTGATTGATAGCGATAGCCCCGGAGCCCGGCCCGGCTCGGGCGAACGGCATGACGGAAGTGTCCGCAAGTGTCGTCCACGCCAGGGGCCAGGGTCCAGCTATTAATGCCGATCTTCGAGCCGATCGGATCTCAGTCCCGTCTCAGTGAGATGCCAGCCAGCCAGCCATGCCCACAAACCCTCACGCCGCCGATGGTGGTCGCCCGTTAATGGTCCCGCTTTCTGTTGCTTTGGAAAGTTGCTAGCCCGACCGCTCCGACGCTCCGGGAATGTCGCGGTGGTGAAAGGTGGCACCTTGGGAGTGGGACCGTCACCGTCGAGCGGTGGTGTCCCAGCAGCAGCAGCTGATCTTGAAGGCAACAGGCAAAAAACCGGGGGCTTCGGTCGCGGTCGAACTCTCAATGGTGCGCGGCACCATCTCCATTCATGTTTCATGCACACACACACACACGCGCGCACGTACACACGACATGACCTCAAAACCATCGGGTAGGTAACACGACATTCCTTTCGACCAGCGACCAGCCCAGAGCAGCGGAGTGGAGCACCTTAACCACCTTCATGTAGCGCAATGTCAGCTGGTCTTGCTCTTGATCGTTTTAGTGCGAGCGAGAAGGAAGGTACCGAGCTCTCATACGCAAATCACGCCTGATCAACTGCTGCTACTGCTGGGGCTGGCCACTATAATACCCCTGCCCCTGAAGGAGCCGGTTCTGCTCCAACGGAAGTTCGCAATAAGCAGCAGCAGCAGCAACAGAACAGATGGTTCTTTTTTTTTTTTTTTCTTCGCTTCGTGCAGGATTTGGCCGCGATAAATTAGAAACAAACTAGATAGGGAAGGTACGCCATCACGCCAGTAGTGAGCACTGCGTGTGTGGTTGGTCTTTGACGGGGGCCCTCGCTGACATGATGATGCCGCAGTTATCTCTCGGTGGTGTACGGCACGGTGGTGACAATCGTCGGGCCCTGTTTCGTGGCCACCATCAAGATGATGTTGCGCAAAACGAAGACAACGACGGCCGGAGTGGTGGGTGCCAGTGCGTTGCGCACAGCGACGGTGTGGCGCAACAAGCAGCAACAGCAGCAACAGCAGCAGCAGAAGTGTTGTCACCAATTTGTTTGCCCGTCCAAACAATGGGTCTTTTTTTTTTTGGGGGGACGACGACGAGAAGGCGACGAGATAGGATCCAATCGTAGCAACCCACAACATCAACCGCAGCAGCAGCAGCAACAGCAACGAGCAGCGCGCCTACTACGGCATCGCCGTACGCCTCGCTCACTTCGCGTCGGTCGCCCGTCATCTGTCACATGATCTCATGGCAGAGGGCGCTCAGGAGGCTGCTGCGGATTCCGCCGTCCACTGGGGAGTCGTCGTCGTCGTTGTCGTCGTCGGCGGCGTTGTCCAGCCAGCCCATAGGGAGCGCCGCGGCTTAAGCCTCACCCAATTAGGTGGACGTCGTGGCGGCGGCGGTCAGATCTTTCCAGCCAGCCAGGGCTTCCTATAATTAGAACATTTCCACTCGTTAGCGCCACATACACACACACACACACACACACACACACACACACACACATACAGACGGGCGCGCGCGCGCTCCGGAATGTGCTGCTGTCCGCAATTTCCTGTGTGTCTGTGTGTGCTGACTGTGCGCAAAAGAAGAAGAAGAAGAAGGGGATATTTCGTGGTGTGCGCCGCTATTTTTTTGGGAACCGCTCGTTCGCTCGCTCGCTCGCTCGCTCGATCGTGGAGCGCGATCGCTTCTCTCGTTGATCGTTGATCATCTCGTGTATTCGGTGCGATCGGCGCACCGAGCGTAAAATTGTTGCCCACCATCACCCGTACACCGACACACATACACACACACACACACACACACACACACACACACACACACACACAGAGCAGAGATATGGGTGTGTTTGTGTCCGACCCGAACACCGAACGTGTGTGCTGCGGTGTGAACGGGTTGCGTGTGGTTCTGGAATGTTTCTTCACTCGCCTCTCCGTTCCGCCCGTCCGCCTGGCCGTCCGTCCGTCCCTTCTGTTCCGCTCACAACCGGTTGCTTCACCCTGCGGGGCCCGAACCAATAGAACTCCGGCCTCGCTCGCTCGCTCGTCCGCTCGTCCGCTCGTTCGTTCGCTCGCTCGCTCGCACGCTCGCCGCATCCATTCGGAACGCACACTCCCGGGGGTATCAGCTGAACCAACACGCGCTCGTCGCCGCACTTCTACTTCGATCTCGGTGGCGACAACACGCACCAACTGCTGCGCGCTGGTCGCTGGCTGGCTTGCTGGCACGGGGTCTGATCCGCCGATCAACTCAGTTCCGCCGGGCGCCACCGGAAAAAGGGTGTCTCTTTTTGGTGTCACTTACGTGCGTGCGTGCGTGTATGTGTGTCCAGTGTGTGTGTGTGTGTATGTGCATCTCGGGGCATCACAAGTGAGTTGATATCATCGTCATCAATTGTTGCAGGGATCGGTTATGCTGGCCTCGGTTACTGGTGCTGTTGCTGGTGCTGGTGTTGCTCTGAGGGAAAATAGATTGAATTTTCTTAGAAAACTAATTGGCTTGAGTGGAGTGTGCCGAGAACAATTGAACTGAATCTGCCTGTGTGTGTGTGTGTGTGTGTGTGTGTGCGTGTGTGCGTGCGTGTGTCTGTGTGTCCGCAGCCCGCGTGGTGACAAAGTTCTTCTTCGCTGAGCAGAAGAATGATGAGGAGGAGAAGGAGCAGAAGTGGCAGCGGCAGCGTGCGATGGAGTGGAGTGGAGTGATGTGTGGTGGACCATTTTGTTGTGGACTTTGGACTGCTAGAGGCTAGGGCGCGAATCGTCGTCCGGGCCGGGCCGGGCCCCGGGGGTGTCGTCGCGTTGTTGAGTTGAGAACGCAGAAGAAGAGGAAGAAGAAGAAGTGCTCGCATGCCCGCTCTCTCTCTCTGGCCTCTCTCTTGTCTCTCTCTGGTCTCTCTCTCTCTCCATCTCCTTCGCCGTCTGTTTGCTGCTACGCAAAACTGTGCAATGATCGTGATGATGATGATGATCGTGTGGGTCTGGCAGATAGAGAGTTCCTCGGGGGAGTTTGCGGTTTCGATCGAAATTTCCGGAACACGATCCTCAACACACGGTGGACAATAATCTTCTCCGACTACACACACACACACACACACACACACACACACACACACACACACAGGTGACAACGATTCCCGTGAGGTGTGTGATCATCCGCGAGGTGCGTGCGTGCATGCGTGCGTGTGTCTCTCTGTGCGTCGTGCCACCCAAAGGGGGTGGCTTTTCTTCGGGGAATGTTGTCCCCTTTAACCACTCCTCGGTGCTGCCCTTCCCCCTCCCCCACGCCGCGGCGAAGAACAGTATTGTTCCGCATCTAATTGAAGTTAATTGAAAGCTTGACTTCTGGGGAATCGGGTGACGATTCTCTCGGCGAACCCTCGGTTGGGTCGGTCTCGACACTAGATTCTAGTTTCCATCCCAAGCGAGCGACCGAGCGAGCGAGCGCCGAGATCTTCTTGTGCTTGCGACACCAGAACCAGATGGCGATGGCGATGGCGATGGCGATGATGATGATGATGATGCTGTGGCACTTCAATCGGAATGAAGAGAGAGAGAGAGAGCAGGAACACTGTGCTCGCAGGTTCCGTGCCTCTGTATGCAGATCATCGCGTAAGTCGCGTAAGAAGAGATGTGTGTTTTTTATATATATTTTCGGGGACAAACACACACACACAAACGAACACGCGAGAGACGTGTCCCTCCGTCTTTGCCAACCGACACGTGCACGGATCCGGATGGATTCTCGATTCGGTTCTCGGTGGTCGGTTATACGGGACCACCCGTATATCGGCGCGGTTTTTTGGCGGCAACGGGTGAGGGGAAATGAAAATCTGTTAACCTCGCGCGCTGCTCGCTACCAGAAGCAGCGCAGCCATTAGCCTTCGTCTAGCTCGCTAGCTAGCTCTAGCGAGCACCCCAGCACGTTACTGCGCATTGTTTAGCGGTTAAAATGGCTGCGCAGAAGCCCCTCTTCTAATGCAAACAGCAGTATCGCCACAGAGAGAGAGAGAGAGAGAGATTGAGAGAGACAGACAGTCAATTTCGGGAGTTACAGAAGCGAACGAGAAGTGTGCGTAAAGTCGAGATTTCGGTCACACGAAAAGTCATTCCATCTCATTAGTAATCGATTGGTAGAGATTGATTAATCCTCCTCTCTTTAAAGTGACGCTCTATTGCGATGGAACACTGCCACAGCCACAGCCACACTTCCTCCAGTGTGTGAAAACTATTCCACTTCCATCGCCTTGTTACGAACGCATTGCACACACGGAATTCACAATTATCCGTTCCCCCCGTCCCTAATAGGCACTTCGTCGTCAGCCAGCCAGCCAGCCAGCAACATTAAATCTTCCTCCGAAAAGACACTTCCTGGCAGGCGAAGCGATAGGCGTGGAAGAATTGCGGTCACGGAGATAAAAAAAAAAGCGAGGTTATAAAATCGTTTAATGTGCCAAGTACACACACTAGTGGTGCTGTTCGGACGGCCGCACATCATTGTATGAGCAGGGCATGCAAACACCCCGCCAGCCAGAGAGGCCGGGCCACATCCAAGGAACACGTGTTCTCACCAGACCAAAGTACGTGACAGCCGAGTGGCGACGCTAGCTCCGTCTCTCTGGTGGTTGAGGCAGAAGAAGAGCTAACTGATTATGACAGCCCCGTTCTCAGTAGTATTCGCAGTAGTAGTAGTAGTAGTAGTAACAGAGCAACCAGAAGCAACAGGAGCACAAGTAGGCTGCTGGAACGATGACAGCAGCAGCAGGCTGGCAGGCTGGCAGACAGTCAGCATCGATCCAAGCAACTCGCGAGATCAATTTTTACGATTTGCTCAGCTTTGCGCTTCTCTAAATCGCTCTTCGCGTTTGGTTCGTCTTCTCTTCTCAGGCAGTGGCGGCAGTGTTCTCAGCAGCAGCAGCAGCAGCAGTAGCAGCAACGGAATCGGAATCGGATGCCGCGCCACCTCTACGGCGAGGATCTCTACGCGCCGTTCACGTTGGTTGTGTTTTACCTTGAGCCCTGCCTGCGATGTCAAACAAGTGTTCGAGTTCTTCGTGCCTCGCGGACCATTAAGACGGCAGTGGCGGCGTCGGCGGCGGCGGCGGTCGTTGTTATGTAAGTATTCTCTGGATTACTTTTGCACTGTGTTGAAGAAGGCCCTGATTCGCGTTTGATAAGACTTGTCGCGAAGGATCGGTATCGTTTCGGGGCTCTGTGGGAGTGGTGAGGGATCAACTTTGCACCATGTATCACCCACCATCATGGCCGTTCCGCCATTTGTGTCGCGCTCTACGCTCTAAGCAAGGCTAATGTGATGTGATATGGCCGCCGCTACCATCGCTACCACCAGTAAGGGGGGACTCCAGTTGGATTTTGCCTACTAAAGAGAAGTGTCGCAAAGGCTGATTTGGTTGGTGCTCCACCGCCAGAGACACACATTCGGCAGGCCGGCGCCAACCGCGCGACCGTGTGTGTGCGTGTGTTTGTCGTGTAAAATTGGCCCGCAATTCTAAGCATGCTGATAAGAACGAGTGAACGTTACGTGCGTGTGTGTGTGTGTATGCAGACGGTTGGCGATATTTTTAGACTTTGGCCACGCTTAGCAACACACCAGCAGCAGCAGCAGCAAACCATATTAGATAAGCTCTTCTTTGCTCCTATTCCCCCTCTCTCTCTCTCTCACACACACAAACTCGCTCCCAGTCGATCATCGTCTTGTGATGCTGCAAGGGTCTCCTCCAAGGGGGATAAGCAGTACCGTGCAATGGTGGTCTGCATTAATTCTGCAACCAAATCGATCGCCATGATCGACTCCCGGCCCACTTGTGGTTGATCCAGGATATCAGTTCTCTCAAAATGGTAGAGATCGACAGTAAACGGGTGTGCGTGTGTGTCACTGCGATCAGTGCAGAAGGAGTAGGATGGCGGCACTACTACACGGTCAGTCAGGCTGCTATTTTTGCTCCCACGGCTCAGAGAGACTGAGAGTGATGGGGACCATCTCCGTATACACTACACTACTCCGCACGGTTACTACTACTCGCCTCGAAGTGTGTCCGATCGTCCGTCACCGGCGGTCGTCGTGTTGGTGGAGATGATGATGGGCGGACGGTTGGTTGGTTGGTTCGGTGTCTGTCTGGCTGTCAGCGAAGAAGGTGTGTGCAAGGCCGCGGACCCAAAATGGTCTCTTGCGGTGGCAGTGGCGACGATGGCGCCAGCCAAATGGATTCGGCGGACAAGATGATGTCGCCTTATGAGGTGGCAACTTCCTGGCCACTACTGACGTCAGGAGTACGAAGGAGGAGGAGGAGTAGGAGACGAAGAAGAAGTAGGAGGTTTGCGCACACTGGTCATGTGCGCGTCGTGGTCCAACGCCTTCCAGCGCATAGGTAGGTGCCCGATGGTCGTGGGTGCTCCCCTGCAAAATGGATGGTCGAGATTGGTGCGCGTGTGCACCGGCCACGCACCACTACCACAGGCCACAAAGTACCACAGAGTTCTACATCCATTAACCACCATGTTGTAGGAGGAGAAGAAGGAATACCAGGGGCACCGGGTTTTTCCACGGGAACAGCAAATAATCAACCCACAACACACACACAGACACGGACTCGCAGCAGAATCCCGGAACAAGAAACAATAATAAATGTCGACCAAAGGTCCCAGCGAAGTGGTTTGTGCCTTGTGTGTGTGTGTGTGTGTTTCTGTATGTGCACCACCACCTCCATCTTCACAAACTCTTTTTTTTGCCAAAATCCAAAACCCCCGGAGTCGAGTCGAGGTGCTGGCGGCCAACCACCACCATCATCATCATCATCCGTGAGAAACACGGACACTTCAAAGCTCAGCGAGAGCAGATCAGCGGTCGGATGCGGTCGCCATTCTGCCGTTCTCTCGCCTGGCTGGCTGGCCGCATTATTATTATATGTGTGTCCCGGGGTCCCATCGGGGTCCTACCGGGAAGGTACTACCACCGTTTGATGCTGTGGCGACGCTGCTGAGCGCGCACAAAAGAGCGATGAGCGAAGGTGAAGAAGCGCAAGCACACACACACACGCGCGCACACGCACAGTACAGAAAATATGGGAAAAAGGGACGCGGTCCCCCTGGCAGGCAGGCAGACCCGGCAGAGGCCCGGCAGCCCAGGCCATTCCGTGCGAACGAGACGACGAAAGCGAGCGGGTTCTATAAACACTTCCCAGCGGCAGCAGCAGCAGCAGCAGCAGCAGCAGCTCAGTGTCTGCACGGAGCAGAAGAAGAAGAAGAAGGTTCTCACGAGCCTTCCAAACCAAACCATAAATACAAAACATATTCTGGGAACCGGCGGCGCAGTCACCGCCACCGCCATCGCCATCGCCATCGCCCAAAACCAAAACGATGATTCCATTTTTCGTGCTTCTCGCCGATGCTTGACGATGGTGGTGCGTTGTTGGCGGTGAGGAGGTGGCGGTGGCGGCGTCTTACGCCTCTGTCCCTCTTCCCGACCCTGATGGCCGCTGATCTGCTGCTGCTGCTGCTGCTGCTGGAAGAGGATGCATTGCTCCGATTGCATGCATCCCGTGTGCAGCCTTTTGTGGAATGCGCGTGAAATATCGTGAATCTTCGAGTCCGAGTCCTTCCTGAATCCCTGTGCATCCGGTGTCGAGGATTGACGTGTTGCGCAACTTCTTCTACTCAATAAGAGTCCGATTCGATCCGGCGAGACGGCAGAGCTTCACACATCTCGGGCATCGGGAGTTTCCTTGGACTTTTGAAGAGAAGTTGCTAGTGTGAAAAGGGAAGAAGGTGCGCTAGGTGGAGGTGTCGCGTGATGCTCATCGTCTCGGTGAGCTGCATCAACCGCATTCCAACGGTCTGTCGGGGCGACATCGTCATCGCAGTCGTCGTCGTCGTCGTGTATTCGTGATTCCGAGACGAAGATGCACGCCAGCTATTGAGCCAACCAGGAGGGAATGCACTCTCAAGAAAGGAGACAACTCCGAGAGACCGAAGTGCAGGGCCTGCTGACGATGATGACTCCAATCGTCTTCTCGCTGGCTCTCCAAGGAACAGTCCAACTCCAAGTCCAACATGCGAAAATATTTGCTCCGAAGAGACGCGACTTGTTTGGAGGTGGGGCTCGAGGAGGTCTTTGGAGCACCACCACCACCACCGCCACCACCACCATACCCGTTTTTAGCTCCATCAGCTCCTGCTTCATTCTCCGGTTTCTTCGGGAGTTGTTGGTTCTTACGGGCGCGCTTCGCACGCTGTTCCTTGTGCTGGGCGCATTCCCGCGGTTTCTGCCCCCATCCCCCGGTTTCAGGCTCTCTTTCGTGCACCGTTCGTTCTCGACGCCTTCGTCTTCGCCGTCGTCGTCGTTAGAGAATGTGTTCCGAAAGCGGAATGTGCGTGTTTCGTTCTCTTTTTTGGGCCTCCCGGCGGGGGCACCCACGAAGGCGATGAGAATGTTCCCCTCGTTCGTCTCCTCGTCTTCTTTTGGCGTCTTTTGGGCGTCTGCTGGAATGGCCCTGAACGACGACGACGAAGACGGCGAATGTGTGATCCTCGTGGTCGGTCGGTCGGTGGTTGTGGGGGTATTAAAAGGAAATTTATGAATGAACTCAATCCTCAAGCCCACGAAACAAGAGGAAGACGCACGCGAAGAAGAAGGGTTCAACGAACTGTGTGGTGGCTGGCTGGCTGGCTGGCTGGCTGGCTGGTGTGCTGCCACGCGGTCGGTTGCGATGAGACCACGTACCACGAGGGCCAACCAGCCAGCCGCCAGCATTTCCATTGACAATCCAGCATGTTGATGATGATGATGATGATCGTGGTGATGCTTTTGCTGCAGTAGTGGTGGTGCGTGGTTGTGAAGGGAAAGGGAGCTGGTCTTTGACTTTGGTATGCGGCGTTGGGTGATGTGGCTCACGAAAAATTGGTTTTCTTCTCCTGTTGCTGCTGCTGCTGCTGCTACTATGCTGCTTGTTAGTAGTTGCACGCGAGGCCGGTTTTCTCGTGGTTTCGTGAGTGTCGTTTTCGTTCCAGCTCCCTCCAAAGCCGCTGGAGGGTGCGATTTCGATGAATTCCACTCTCACGGCATCATCCTCTTGATCAGCATAATGCGCTCTGCGCTCTCATGCACTCCACGAGATATAATAATGCTTTGGACGACGACAGCCCAGTCTCTTTCGTCTGCGCGAAGGGAAAGCGGAAAATAGAGGGCTTTCACGTGGCCAGGGAAAACTTATTAAGGCCCCAAAAATGCTGATGAAGTGAGAGAGAGAAAGAGTGAGAGCGAGCGAGCGACCGTAATCGAGTCTGTAGCACTGAGTTTCATAAATCTCGCTTCACTGCGCCAGCGTAGCGGCCTACTATTACTACTACGAGCTGCCTTTTAAACGGTTTAAAGCACGTTCGCTCCATTGCTTCATCTGACAGCTTCGGCTAGAGATACTAGAGTTTGCGCAGCACGGCGAAACTTCCGGATTCCTCCAGAGCGCGATCGTGATTTTTTTTGTTGTGTTGGTTTTGTTTTCTTCATTCCATTTTCTTCAAGTAGTACCCCCTTCCCACACAACCAACCACCATTAGCCCCTTCTACACCCTGCCTGCCAAGCCGATCGCCGTTCAGCCATTGCGCTGAAATGAAGTCAAATGGTTAATTTGTCCCATGACATCATCTCATCTGCCCCCGTCGTCCCGGCGATCTCGACCGCGATCGCCTTGAGAGAACGTTTCGTCACACACACACACACACACACACACACACAACACAGCCAGCCATCGTGCCGAACTCGGTTGAGCAATCTTTCCCAGCAACGCGGAGTTTGAAGCGTCTGTGTGAAACGAGAGACCGAGCGCTGATCGTGCTCTTTCTGCTGCTCGCTTGCTCGGGGTTCTATGTTGTCTCCGACCGACGGAAGGGGTTGGGGAGCACAAATTGAAAAAAAAAGCGGGGAAAAGCCACCCTCCCACCGGATGTGGTTATAGAAGGCGCGTGCTGGCGGTACCTATTTCAATTGAAACGGAAAAAAACCCACAATTTCTTGGACCCCTCGGGCGATTGCTGCTGCTGCTGCTGCTGCTGCACAACACACCACAGGTGCATTGGCTTGCTTGATGATTGACGGAGTTAATGAAGCTATTAATGAATTGCAGGTAGTGTAGCGAGCGATCGAGCGATCTCCGTCTCTCACAGTTAAACCATGCAGTCCTTCCCCCCTTTATATAGTGGTTAGTGGCGATCCGACATGATTATGCCGTTGGAGTCGTTGTCGACGACATTGTCGGTACCAGTCCCTTCTTGTATGTGCGCTGTGTGTGGACAGAGGCAGTACTTCCGATAGCAGCGGCAGCAGCATGCGCAAACATCCGGTGTCGACGACGACAACGACGACGACGGTGACACGATCTGTTTGCTGTCGACCGCATGCACCACATATGCTGCGCCCACGGGGTAACACCCCGTTACCTCGCTCGGGAAGAAACTCCTCTCCCCCTGTAGGATGTAAGAAATGCTCCTCAACACTTCCTGTGGTTCCGTTTGTCTATTTGCTCTTCCTTCCTTCCTCTCTTGCCAGTGCCTGGAAATCACACAAAAGAGGTGAGGTAACCGTAAATGTAGGGACCACCAATACCACCGCCGTGTGCGTTCGGAAAGGTGTGTCAAATGAAGAAAAAGAAAACCCGGAAAGATCGAACGAAGAAGTTGTGATCTAGTTTGCCTGGCGTGAACGAAGCAGCACGAGCGTTTTCTGCAATGCTTTCAGCCATCCAAGTTATCCTTGGTAGAATTGTGAACGTTTCATTCTGAGTTGAGTGTTGTGTTGAAGTGTTGCAGCAGCAGTAAAAGTTGAAGTAATTCTGATTCGCCATTTAATCTGTTGCTAAGCTGTTGTATAAACTATGTGCAAAATTTGGCATAGTGTGAAAGGCAGTGAGCAAATCACTTCGAGAAGTTCTAGAAATCCAAAGAAAAGATAGTTTCGTCCAACAAGACAGGGAGAATAACGCAAGCAAGAACCTCATGGAACTCTGTATGGGTTGAACAGCAAACGGCGGGCCGTGTGGGTAAGAAGAAGATCCCCAGCCAGTTGCCCGGTTCTCTTTCCAGGTGAGAGGAGTGCATTGTTTTGCAAATAAGATACATCTTACTCTTCCTTCCCGGATCTTTAAGAACAACATCCTCCTCTCTACCCTCCGGGCCCCGGTGTCCGGTCGGTGGCCGATGTAGGGAATTGGTTTTCAATTAGAGAGCGAGCGAGAGAGGTTCATAGGTTTCTAGCCTCTAGTTTCTCAGTTTGCGACTCACCTGGTGCTGCTGCTGCGGATTGTGAACGAATTCGCACACCAAAACAGAACACCAAACACTCCGCTAGGCCGCTGGAGGGCGTTTTGGGTCTAACATGCACGAACCGGAACCCCGGGATGTACACAGGGGGCTTCTCTTCTCCCCAACCGGAACCGAAGGGAGAAGGAGAGAAAGAACGGAATCTAACGGAACGGAACGGGTTTCTTTTTTTTTTCACCCCGTGTACTGCTACTTCTTCCCCGTTGGTTTTTCCCCCGGTATCCGTAGTCCTCTTTTCTTTCTTCCTGTCCTTTCTTGTTCTTTTTTTTTTCCTTTGCCTTCCCCGGATTCGGCGCAAAATCCCGAAATCCATCCCCCCTCTCTTCTGTCAGTGCGGTGGAAAACCCTTCAATTGTGCAAGAACAACAGCAGCAACAAGACGTGAGGGAAGCAGCAGCAGGAAAAGATAGGAAGCGCGAAACCAGAAGAAGCCATTCACAATGCAACCGGCAAGCGGAATAACACAAAAGGAAGAAGAAAAAAAACGGAACTGCGGAGACGAAGGCCAAATGGCCAAAGCGCCTAAGCGCCGAAACAAGAAAATAAATTAAGCCCAGAAGAGGCAGAGAGCAGCGGCAACTAGAGGCGGTGCGGGGTGCGTACATGGAGGGGGAAAACCCGCGTTACAAGATTAGATTCTCATGCGAATTGTTGCTCCGCGCCGCTGGCTGGCTGGCTGGCTGGCTGGCTGGCTGGCTGGCTGGCTGGCTGACGCGCTTGTGCGAAAACTTTGGAACACCGGAAGCGACTCGCGCGCGCACACCCTTACCACATGTTGCTACTAATGCTGATGGCCGTTGCTTCATTTTCGTCCGTGTGCCTCTGCCTTGAATATTTGGTGCGCATCTTAAAGGCACAGGCAATGCTCTCTCTCTCTCTCTCTGTCTGCTTCGTTCGCGGCTTAAACACGGTCATCAGTCGAGGGAAAACTCGCTCGGTGGAACGGTGAAGTGGAGCGCAGTGTAGAGAGAATCGAATTCGAGTTGTGGCCATGGCCCTAGCTAGTAGACCAGGAATTAGCCATGATCGACGGGACCGGGGTCCGGGAATTTTTTTTTGCGATTTTTTCCCTAGCGGAAACCGGTGGCCGCGCGGGAATAAGATTACAGTTGTTTTTTTTTTTACTTTGGCGAAGGTGTACAGTAGCAACCCATGGCTATTTCATCTTCTTCTCATCATCATCATCATCAGCACCATTCTCTGTCAAGCGTTTCGATCGCATACCACGATGCGGACGCGAAAAGCGGTTCGCGAAAAGCCGCCGTGAGACAAATTTTTGGCCAACTTGGCGGCGGCAACGACGACCGGGCTGGGGGAGATCTCTTTCGTCGGCATCTGGTGGCCAGTTGTTGGGAAACGTCTTACGCACACGGGTTCCTCTCTATTTATAGCCCAACATCGAGACGAGGACGAGGGGCTCCGGTGCTCGCCTTCGCCGCCACTCCGAGTCCAAGTCTAAGTCATTCGTTTTTCGGAAGAACCTCCAACTTAGACGGATTAGACACACGCCGCGAACGGCAAACGGCGCCGATGAGATAGGTTTTGTTCGGTCGGAGAGCGTGTGACTCACTTCTGCTTGCCTGAACGTGGTTAAAACACAGGAAGTGAAGGGTACATATACCACATCCAGGAAGGAAGGCCACGTGATGACGGCGTAGACGAGCTTCCCAGAGTGCGGCGCGGCAGTGGTGTGTCATCCGGGTAGTACCGGGAATGCACTTCTGGGAATGCGACTGCCTCCAATTGCATTGCATGATGCGACTTTACGCGAGTATATGCCTCACTAACCGCGACGTGACTAATTGGTGGCAATTATGCAATGCTCCCCCGCTGCTGCTGCTGCTGCTGCTGCTCCCCTTTTCCAGTTCCCATTGCCCATAGCTGGCTAGCTATGGGAGAGCTGGAAATCAGGGGCGCGTAAAGATTTTCTCAAAACGACAACGGGCCGTAGCAGAGACGTCCCTTTTGGTAAACAATGAGCGCCTGGGAGACACTGGGAGGAGCATCTGGTTCGTTCGTGGCATCGTTTCGTTACCCTCCCCATGGGAATCTTCCCGCTCGGGCTGAGTGTCTGGAATGCTCGACTTCTTGTAGACCCCGACCTCTTGTCCTGCAGAGAAGACATACTTCCGAGACTTGCGCTCTCTGCACCAGGAGTGTCTCCTCAGATAATGTTGCGCAGAATTGTGACCAAGAATCCATCCCCCGCCCCCGCCACAATACACTACCAGTTTATGGGTCCATTGTGTGCCGGTCTTGTACAGTTTTGTTGTACTAAGCAGAGCGAGCACCAACTATAGTGTACTACGCTCCCGAGCTCATTTGCATTGAATGCAGCTCTGGCCGGCACCGGACCCGGGGTGCCGTCTTATGTTGTGCCTTCTCGTGTTCAATCAACAAGCAGCTTAGCTTATCTCCTCTATCAGCGCGCCGTCGCCGCCGCCGCCGCAACAATCTGGCCCGATGGTTAAATGGCGACCAGTGTAGGGGATGTTGAAATGCAAACAAAATCGTTTTACCTACCGCACACGGTACTTGAGCTTGGCGCCTTCATCAGCGCTCATGAGCCCTGTACGTCAATTAGAAAACATCGATTTCCCGCCCGTCCGCCCGTTCCCCCAGTCCGCCACACACCATTTGGCGCCATCTGTCATACGGTGATGAGGAGAGGAGGGTTGCTAGGGATAAGGAAATTGCTTCCATTGATGAGTCTAGGGTTATTGTGATCTCGCGAGAGAGAGACTGGAAGGGAGAAGGGAAAGGGAAATGATCGTTTCCTTCGTCAAGGCACCCGGGATAGCCCTTGAGCGTGTCAGTGAGTCTGGGAATTATTAATATTTCTTCTAGGGTCTAGTG
Organism: Anopheles darlingi; assembly: GCF_943734745.1. Taxonomy (NCBI): domain Eukaryota; kingdom Metazoa; phylum Arthropoda; class Insecta; order Diptera; family Culicidae; genus Anopheles; species Anopheles darlingi. Next base: position 9,405,725 of record NC_064874.1, on the reverse strand, counting down.
ATGGATCCTCTGTAGAAAGAGCGAGAGAGAGTCGAGGTACTAGTCTAGAGGGAGATGAATTTCCCATGATCATCCGTGTGCGGTTCCAAACGACCTCCTTCCTCCTATATGGTGAAGGTGAAAAGGCGGACGGCGGTGATTGTTAAAAGAAGGTTTATGAGTCTCTTCGCGTCCGAGCAGGAGTCTGAGAGGGGTCTGGTGGGATGGGGGGTCTCAAACAGACGGACGTGAGCGGCCCCCGTTTTTTGACAGACAAGGTAATTGCGCTGCGGCAAAAACCTGGGACGTGGACAAGAATGGAATGGCAAACTATAGAGCCGACGGTTGTGGACGGTGTCGGCGGATTGGCGCTGACCGATGCGTCCGGGCCTGAATTGGCCTGGACACGGCCACATCACCATACATACCGCGAAGCACTAAGCTGCTGGCGCCAACGACACTCCTACGGGGGCGCCGGCAACCATTTGCTTGCTGCAAACCCACCACACACGATTCGGACACAGGCGGTGAATGTGTTGGACTCTCGACGCCTTTTTAGGGATGGTCCCACGCCTGGGGCCGCCACCGAACGAATGGAAATGAAGCGCACTGGCCTGGCCATGGTTGTTGGTTGGCCTTTGGTTGTTAGCGCGGCTTAAGCGGTCCAACTTCTATGGGTCGTTAGAGATCCGAAATCGGGTCCCCGCCGCCGTCTGCCTCCTTCTCCTCTAGTTGATGGATATCCCTAATCCCTCTCGAAAATCGTTTGTCCCCGTCATGGATGGTGGTGGTGGTGGGTACCTGGTTTGCGGTTTGTCCAAAAAGCTTTTTGGAGCGTATCCCCCACCTCCAAACGATGAGGTAGTTTTTGCGATGGCGTATGGCGCCATGATAGCCACTTCAACATTTGCTTACGTCCGGTAAGAAATCTGAGCATCTTGAGAATAGGAGGATCAGTAGGCCCTTGAGAGGGTCCGTAGTGCTACTCAGACATATCCTGCAGTAGAAGAGAAAGTTTCTTTTACGGAGAAATCAGTCTAGGTCACGTCATAGCGTCAAGAAGTTGACAGGATTTGTACATCTATTATAGGCCAAGACCATTACTATCCAACTAAAGTCTGTCGACGGAATTCTTCTAATAACACCTAATCCTAAGCGAAAATGAATTCAAAAACGAATGATGCAACTCCTCATTACCAGACCGGCAACTGCGGTGCCTTCTTGTACCTTGGCGTACTGTAGCCGTGACCGGTGGTTATCAGAAGAGCAGAAGCAGCAGCGGAGCGGTTTACGGTCATAACCTTTTCCGCTTTTACAGAGTCGAAATGATGATGATGATGCTGAAGTCTCTAAATGAGGCCACAACTGTACTGTACTGTACTGCACGGTGTGGTCTAATCTGTGGCTCGCCTGTGGGTCTCCGGGACGGTGGCGGACTCTTAGTTCCGCTTGATATGGACTCGTGCTCCCTTCTGCGCCGTGCCGCGGCCGGATGTTTTGCCTTCACTTTCGACCGATCCTAACACAACACTAATCACGGCCCTTTTGACGGTTCATTCCGCTCGTTCGCTCGTTCGCTCGATCGGGCCAGGGTTAAGGCGGCTGCTTCCCCACCACTGTACTGATAACCGCAATGCTTTGTTGCTGCCTGTGTGCGTGTGTGTGTGTGTGTGTGCGCTGACGCGCGGTTGCTGTACCTTGGCCCCTTCAGTGTGGGCCCTTCCTTTCGTTCGATAATGAGCGAGGAAGGGATTGCGGGATGAAGTGCAACTGTGGCTCATCTCATCCCGGGCTCGAAGCATCATCAGATCACGATCATCATAAACCCCGATTCCCGCTCGTATGCACTGATGGTAGTCGACCTTTGAAGCCTGGTAAGACCGTTGGATCATCATTTGCTGCTGCACACGGACGTGCACCGTGCTGTTGCTGCTGTGAGCTTGCGATTAGCGCTACAAGATCCGTGAACGCCGCCGCAACGACGGTGATCACGACCAGCAGCAAGAGCAAGGAAAGGAGGGGGAGCAGATCTTTCAATCTTATGATTGTACAAATGGCACACATACACGCACACAGCACCAGCAGCACCACCAGCGACACGATCACACGGCGTGTGTGTGTGTGTGTCTGTGGTGTGTGCAGCAGACGTGAACGGATTGTGCCGCGAGTGTGCGCGCATGGCACGGGAAGGACAGACGAGGACGGACGCAAGGGACACATCGAGGCGAGACGCAGGCGAGGCGCGTGTGGTGTCCAATCTCTCCCGCCGTCCCACCGTCGCCGTCGCCGTCGTCGTGGTCGTGGTCGTCGTCGCAGCCGCTGGTCACTATCTCAAGCGCGCGATGGTGGGGCGCGACCACATAATGCAGAGCAACGCAGAGCGGCGGCAGGCGAGGCGTTGATTTCATTCAGCTTCAGCAGCACTGGCACGGGCATCGGCTGTGGTAGCGGCTCCCCCGGTGTCTCCCTCCCCCCCGCCCGGGAACCTTGTCATTCATACGCCGCCACCGCTGCCTGCGCAGTTTGTCGTTGTGTGCTGCTGCTGCTGCTGCTGCTGCGTCGTTCCATTCATAATTTGTTTCATTCATGATGTGCTCGATGCTGATGCCGTTCCCGGTGGCGAGGCGGCGAGGAGGTGCGCCCTCTCCCTTCTCTCTCTCTCTCTCCCTCACCCGGTCTCTCGGTGGGTGTGTATGGGTGCTGTGCGCGCATTGCTGCCACATATGTACAAGCGCACGCACTCGCCACAGTCACAGTCAGTACTGCGCTTGGATGCACCCTTTTGGTGGGAGCAAGGGGAAGAGCAGCCAGCGTGGAGGTGGTGGAGATGGAGTCAAAGCAAGAGGTCTGTGGTTTTCCAGGGCTTCCCTCCCTGCTGTTGGTGTGTTTGGAACGGACCGGATGGAGCGCCACCGATCATCGCCGCGCAACCAGCGCTTGATATTGTGTTTATCCCCGAAACTTGGATATGTTGTTTTCTCGGAAACGTCCGGGAAGGGATCGGGTTCCATTTGCCAAAAAAAAAAACGAAAGCGCTCGCCTATAGAAACACACGTACGTAGAGGGAGACGGGGAGAGCGGAAGCGGCCTGCCAGAACGCTAATGAGCAATTATTCGAGGTTCCCGATTCGAGAATCGAGGCGCCGCCGTAACTGCAGCAGGCGTGTCGGCGGCGACGGCGTATCCCTATCCGCGGAACTGTAATTTTTGTTATTAGCGCCGATCACGTTCAACGTGCCGCCGTTCCCTCTGATCGTCGCCGAGTACCTCCGATGGTTGCCTTGCAGTTACTATATAGGGCTTGGATCCGATCGGACGCTGATGCTGATGCTATATATAAGGGAATGAAGACTTGGACTCCATAAGATCCATAAGATTGTTGTTCTCCATTCTCGGCCTCGATGATTGGCCAGTGCCAGTAGTGTGTTTATGTTATAGGGTTTGGCGTGTGGTGTATAAAGTGATAATTTCCCTGTTTTTTTTTTCCCCCACTGTGGCTATAATTGGATCCAGTGTTCGTTATGATGGCGCGAAACGCCGAGCACAGGGCAAGATTGGTTTGTTGAGCAGCACAGCTTTGGAGGTGGAGCTGGCTCATTTACCGGGGAGAAGGATAAGGCGTCCCGTTGATAACCAGGACCAGGACCCCGTCGTCGTCGTCGTTGTCCTAATGAATGGGTTTGTTTTAGAGGCGTGCGAGTGTGTGTCCGTGTCTGTGTGTTGGTGATGATCGTGGACGTGACTGACTTCCAAGCCAATTTCTCTCTCGGAGGCTGGACGGCGCGTTTCAAATCCAGTTTCCAATCACTACCGAAAGGGTGGGAAACAGACGGAATCCGAGGGAAGGGAGCGAGCAAGCGAGCGAGCCAAAGGGGGAAGTACAAACTACATTCCATAGTTTGTGCGAATCTGGCTGCTGCAACTCGTCGTCGTCGCCGTTGCTGCCGTCGAGGGGCTGCTTCCGTCTTTCTACACGTCCGTTCGAGATCAGCCTCGTCCTCGAGATCTTATGTGCGCTAGAGGAGGAGGAGGAGAAGGAGAAGGACAGCCAACGGGGGGGGGATCCGGTCACGTAGTTGCTGATCAGGTTTGTGGCGGGATTGTGTTGTTTTTTTTTTCTTCTTGCACATTCCCCTTCCCCCCTGCCGGTTTGCTTTCCCTTTGGTCCACTCGTCCACTCGTCCACGTCCACGGTAAACACTTTCAACTAAGTGCTATGCAAATCGCGGCGATTCATTCCGTTCGGTATCGTCGAGCCCGAAACCGAACCGAGCGCGCAGTATTGCAAACGCGCGGACACGACGACGACGACGACGGTGTGGTGTAGTTGTGATGATGATGTCCACTCGGCCGGCCGGGACTTGACCGCGACGTCGCGGTGGACATTCGCTCTCCGCGGGAAGACGGATCCCGCCGCCGGTACTCTCCTCGGACTTGGTGGTGGGTTTCGGAGTAATCTAGCATTTTGAGCTGAGCAACGAAGCCGAGCCACATTGACCACTGATAGACGTGTCAGCAAAAAGAGTAGTTGTTAGGCCCGGGACCCCGTAGCTCATAAATCAGTAATCTCATCATCCGCGGTCCAATGGGGGGTGCGGTGACGAAGGAGAGAGAGAGCCCTAGGATAACCTATGTGAACCTCTCGGTGTGCGCAAACAACCGGGGCCCGGGATTTGACTATTTACACTCATTACCTTCTCCTCCTCCTCCTCGATCGTCTCCAGCAATCACTCCAGTGACCAACAAGCCAGGCGTGTGCAGAAGAAGTGTGTGTGTAATGAGAGTGAGCGAGGTGCTGAGAGATGAGATGGTCAGCGATTTGCGCACGCTCGGCGCGCCCGTCGCCCATAGTTGTAATAATGTCGCTTAGTCATGATCCATACATCACCAGAGTGTATAGTGTATATTCCATGGTTTTTCCCTCGCTAATGGACGTCGGTGGTGGTGGAGGAGTCGATGAAGGGAGGACTTGCTGCAGCAGCAGCAGCAGTGGCAGTAGTAGCAAAAAAGGCCAGTCATGCGAGCGTTGCGCGTTGCGTAACCGACTGGTTCTGAAGATAGCTATGCGCGTTATTTCTGTTTCTTTTTTTTTGCGCATAATTCTCCCCATAATTAATGTGTACACGGACGCGCGGACCTCCGTGCAAATGGCAAAGGTCGCCAGAAAACCGTAGTATGATGCCGCCAACCATATGTGAAGGTGTCAGGCGATGGTCGCGATGGTGGAGAAGGTCTCTGTCTCGGTCTCCTGCGAATAACCATATCGAGAAGAGAGAGAAGAAGAGTGGAAGTGATGCTGTGTGGATGTGGGATTAGAATGGTCCGTGGTAGGTGAAACGATCACTACTACCACACACCAACGCACACGACAAGCGCCAGGAAACGGTGCGTCTTCCTCCACTTGTCCACTCTTTCTAAAAAGCCTCACCATGAATGAGTATTAGAGCGAAGACCACGATCATATTCGGAGACAAGTGTATAACTTCTCCAGTTGGATTACTTGTGAAGGACCATTTTTAACTCTATTCTTTTTCATCTTCTTCTCTTTCTACCTATAGATTAGCAACGGAGAATATACATCGTCGGAAGGCACACAGAAAGTCCAGTGTATGGTGCTCAACGGGTCTGAATGGCACCAGAAAACGGCGAAAAAGTATCCTGAATGATTGAAACACAACTCAACAGCACCGCCCAGCATTGGGCATTAGCACAGCACGGAACACGAATTCAAGATTATGATTTCCAGATGATACCGATGTAGCTGCTGTAGCTGCTGTAGCTGCTGTTGCTGTTGCTGTTGCTGGTGTGGTCACCACCGATAACCTTTGGTAGGCGCTCGGCAGTGACTTTTGCTCCCGGCTCGCCCCGTACTTCCGGAAGTTCCGAGCTTTGCTTCTCGGTTTAGTGATTAGAAAAGTAGCGGCATGAAGAAGCCCGCAGCGAGAGAGCGTGTCCGAGAAGGTCATTGAAGGAGGAGTACAATGTCTCGCGGTTGTGTTACACAAGACACATTTCACATTCATGGAACGGACGGAACGAACCGCCCGCGGTCCGGGTCCGGGTCCGGGTCCGGTCCGGGGCTACTGATCGCGAGGAGATCGTGCCGTATGTTCTGCTAGATCGCGTCTCCGTCATCATATCATCGGCTCTCACGGCGTCATACCCACCACCACTACCTCCTCATCATCATCATCACCATCATCATCACCATCATCGTCTAACGGTTCCGAACGGCGGGGATGGGTCTCTCCGGTTCAGAGCAGCGACGTCAGTTAGTCCGCTGGTGAACACTGTGCCGAGCTGAGTTGAGCTGAGCTGAGCTGAGCTGAGTTGTGGCTGTGCCTCTGTGTGTGAAGCGGAACATCAATCGATCCGATCGACCGATCGTGCCGTTGCGATCATCCGGGCGCTCTGGTGTGTAGCATCGATCGAAATCGAGATTCGTTAATTATCGATCTCCTCCCTCCCAGTCGGTGGAGAGAGGATCCTGAATTCCGATGCAAAGGGAGTCCGGAGTCGGTCCGGACCACACCGCAAGCTGAAGGCCTGTGGCCACCGAGAGAGACAACATCGAGGTATGGCGGAAGAGGCGAAGAGGAGGCGAAGAGGCGTTTGCGTGGAACGAGACAAAGTCGTGAATGGGTTATCAACGGGGCAACAACTCTGCAGCGCCCAGTACCGTGGCCCCGAACGCGCCAGTGAGGACACGGACCACGGAGCGGATCGAATTCAATTCTTTATCGCGCTTTACCATCATCATCATCATCATCGTCATCATCATTATCTCTCTTTCTCGCTCGCTCTCTAACCATCCAACCATTCACTCGCCTGCCTGAGGAATCAGTGAAAAGAGAAGAGAACGAAGCAGAAGGCGAAGAAGAGGAAAAAGCGAAGACCGCACCACCGTCACCGCCACCACCACCATCGTCGTCGTCACCCCCAGCAAACAGAAAATCATTCATAAAAGTCACCCCGTGATGATGATGATGGTGGTGATCGTGGCATGGCCTGAAAAGGGAAGGGGGTGTGCAGTGTGTGAGTTGGGGAGTGCAGAGCTGCGAGAGCGGCACGAGAGAAGACCAGCTGTGTGGGGAGTGGTGGAGGTGTGGAGCTAGTTTAGCTGGCGTGTGGTTTGTTTGTTGGGGTCCGTTCGCTCGCGCAGATTAGAGACGACGACGACGACGACGACGAAGACGAAGATGCCGAAGCGAAGAAGAAGGAGTCGACGAACGAACGACAGCATATCAAGCCCCCTCTCCAATGGGGAAGGAAACGCGGAGGAAAAGGTTGGCGTCCCCACCAGCCCGGCAGCCCAGCTGGAACGCAAACACCACCATCATCGTTGGTAGTAGGGCCCGGGACCACCAGCCAAGAGCCAAGAGAGACGGCAAGAGAGCAAGCGTCGCTGGAGAAGGTGAAGAGAAAGGGGGAGGGGAGGGGGGAAGGGAAGGAGTCGCGAGGAAGAAAAAGTTGTTGGTATTTGGAGCGGATAGTGTTCGAAGCCGCCGCCGCCGCCACCACCATCATCGATCGGTGGGGTCGGTATTACCCCGGATGTTTGTGCAGAGGAAAGCTGCTGCTGTTGCTGTTGCTGTTGTTGCTGTTGCTGTTCCTGCTGCTACGCTGTGTGCGACTTGATCACGACCACGGGGGCCTCGGTAACGGTCGATCAATCCTTCAGGGGAAAGAGGAAACAGGAACAGGGATGATGGCTGGTTGGCTTGCTGGCTGGCAGGGTGGCGATCGCGACAGGAATGCGAGAAGAAGTCATCGTGACACACACACGCGTGCACACACACAGAGTGCGCTCGATCCGACCGAGGCGACCACCAGAGGCGCGAGTCCGTGTAGCGAACGGGACCGCGATTGGAGAAAGCATAACCATCCCCCCACTCTCCTCCAGCACACCCGGCGAAAGGGCGACTCGCTTACTCTGTGGTCCGTGCGGTCGCTTAGCAACAACAACGCCGATGGCGGATATTCATTCATTCGCGAACGGCGCGCGTTGCTTTGATGTGTGGTCGCGCTCTTGCACTCTATACACACACACACCATACTCGGATCGGATTGTCACACTTCTCCCCTTCTCCTCTTTCTGCTCTTCCTCCTGCTCCTCCTCTTCTTGCTGCTGCTGCTGCTGCTGCCACCGTCGATGGTGGTTGCTCCAATTTCTAATTTCTCGTGGCCCCTCTCCCGCGTGTGTGTATTGCGTGCGCTCTCCATTAACACATTCCAACCATCATCATCATCATCATCAGGAGATCCCCTGCTCCTCCTGCTATCCGGGACCGATCATAATTTTGACACATTTTTAACGAGCCCCACATACCCCAGGTGATGCTGACTGGCTGCCAGGCTCTAGTGTGTGTGTGTGTAGCATTGGAATGAGAGCATAAATTTACGATAATTGCTGCTCGATTACATTTTAATTTACACCACGGCGCAGTCAGTCGTGTCGCGCCCTACCTCGCCCTAACCTTTCCGCTTCGTTATGTGTGTGTGTGTGCTCTTCACCCCTAGCAAGAGATATCTCTCTCTCTCTCTCTCCCTGTTGTTGTTATAACCCCTTTCTGGACACGGAAAGAGGGTCTCGAGTAAGAGCGAACATTGCGATCAAAAAGCGAAAGATCGGGCAGCGCCTTATTTGTGGATTTCTCCTTTTTCGTCGTGTTCGTCCTTCCTTCCTTCTTTCCTTCCTTTCTTTCCTTCCTTCCCTTTGGTGGTGCTTCGATTTTCACTTCACTAATTAATGGTTCAATTTGCTGCGGAGAGCGCGCTCTTGTACGCGACGGTACGGTAGGCCAGTGCGCCCCGGAGATTATTACATCCAAACGAGGCTTTTCATTTATTTATTTATTCATTTGTCTAATTCCTCACGATCATCGCACAAGATATGATGATGATGATCGCGCATTTGCTGCGGGGCGCCTACCAGAAGCAGAAGAGGAAGAAGAATAAGGGAGAAGAATGGTGGATGGTGCCAGAGAAGCATACCCTGGCCAGCATTCCATTCCCCAGCAGCTCAAGAGAGCAATCGTGGCTTCTTCTCACCTTTCAAGGTGGCTCGTTCCGGTCTCGCTCTTGCGCTGGCGCTGGAGATGCTCGGGGCTGGGCGGCAGCGGTGCACTTTCTTATGCTTATGCCCCCCACCCCTGCCCAGGAGAAGGAGAAGCTTTCACGAGCGGACACGGATACACAAGGGGCAAGCACACCGCAATGCACACCGATCGCGAGCAAACACAAGGCAAGGATCGTGATCCGTGTGCACTCTCTTCTCACTGTGACAACATCTCCGGCATGGCATGTGGTGTGTGGAAGTGGGAGGAGAGGCGCAGAAGGAGTGGACGGGGGGGTCCAAATGTAATCACAGAACCGGTTTTCATTTTCGATCTGACTTATTCATTTTACAACGAGTGAGATCACTTTGAAAGCTGATTTTGTACAGTTAACTCAACGGACCCCCCCCCCCCCCCCTTACCACCTTCCCGCACGAGAGCGGGAGAGATAGAGAGAGGGAATGTGTGTGTGTGTGTGTGTGTGTGTGTGTGTGTGTGTGTGTGTGTGTGTGTGTGTGTGTGTGTGTGTGTGATAACAGTGGAATAAACTTCGAGCTGAAGGCGAATCCCGCGTGATGATGTGTGAAAAGATCATCAAGAAAATCATCAAAGTGGAAGGTGCGGCGTGCCGTGCGAGGACGCAAAAGCAGGGGTGAAAGGCACTTTAAACATCCGAATAGCAGAGATATTGTAACGAGATATTGTTCGGAATGAGGGTGACGGAATACCAGGCGCGCCTTATCGGACACCACGACCAATCGTCATATTATGCTGATATGGATGGTCAACCGCATGAGCAGCAGCACCACCAACATATCACGGTCCGGCCACGTGATCACAGTGCCTAGCGCCACCACGATCGGTCTCTTTAGCTCGAGAGGAATGGCTGACCAACCGGCTGACTCGGCTCGTCGTCGTCGTTGAGTGGGTTTTTCCCGAACCTCCCGAAGCCCCAACAGAGTGTGTGTGTGAGTGTGTGTGTGTGCGCGTATGGTTGGAATGCGATGGTACGCGCATGACTTACACCCTTCCGCTGAGCCACAAGCGCCTCCTCTGCTCTGTGGATCATGTGATGACTAAACAAACGGCGCACCGCCGACGGACTGAGTAATGATATTCCGCGAAGCAAGCGGACGACGTCGTGGAATGTAGTTTTGTACCCATCATCATCATCAGCATCATCATCATCATCATCAGCAGCAGTGGCTACAATGTTTCGACTGACGGGATTGATCCATGCATCACGATAGCAAGAGAAGGAGGAAAGGACGCAGAAAATGTGTTTTAAAATTCTTCAAAAGCATCGCACAGATGAGAGAAGTGTGCAGAGAGAGAGAGAGAGAGAGAGAGGAGAGGCAGACAGAGAGAGGAAAAAGGCCAAGGTAGCAATGGTGGCGCGGTAACGGCAGCGGCAGCCGCGAGCTTCGAATGCCGACCATTTATCAATCAAAGTGAAAACGCATTCTCTGCTCGGCGATCGGTTGGAATGGAATGCTGCTGCTGCTGCAACACCGGGGGTTGGGGGCCGGAGCCGGAGAAACCGAGAAAGAGGGAGGAAGGGAGAAACAAAGCTGCTCCCAGAAGAGAGAGGAAGGTGCTGAGGCTAAGAAATGCGCGAAAAAAGATGTTTCAAGTGACGCGACGAACCTCCGAAAAGCTTTTGAAGAAGGCAAAAGCAGATGATGCTATCCGGGTTGATGATGATGACGATGGGTGGCTGACAGTAGCATACTCTCGTGCTATGGGGTCCGGAATGTGCGGCAGCAATAGAAGAGAGACAAGAGACGAGTCATGGACAATCACTCCGTTAGATCGCCGATCGGTCGGTCGATCGATCGTGGCGGTGAAGGAGGAGTAGCGACCTCCTCAACTGGTTAGCTGCTGCGCCATGACCTCGACGGTCGCCGGGAGAGTGGGTGGTTGGCTGTGTGCTTAGGTATTCCAACTATGCACTAAACGGTTATATCACGTCGTCTGGCGAGATCATCGCCAGCGGAGAGCTTTAGCTGAGCTGGGCTGTGGAAGCAGTCTGCCCGAAGAGGATTTCAACGATGCCGCGAAACCATTTTCTCCGCAGCCACGGGACTTAAGGGGGGCTGATGATGACGACGACGACGACGACGACGGTGACGGTGTTCCGTGGCGTGAACGGAACGTGTGAAGCAAAACCGGTTCGTTTTTATGGGCGCATTGATCACCCTTTTTTCCACGGAATTTGCGCGGCCTCGGCCGGTGCTTTTTTCTTCCTTTTTTTCTTTTGAAAGCCGTCGGGTTTCTTGTGTGTTTTAGGTGAGGTCAGCGGGGGTGGCAAGGCGGGGGAGGGGGTGCAAACTCTTGCTGTTGGGGGGGGGTGGTTGATTCCAGCAAACGGGTGAGTTTGTGCTCTCGATAAAGCCTGCACGCAAATGCTGAAGGTTGCCGGATTACTGTTTCGTTGATTATTAATAAATAGAAAATTTCGATTAGTTGAAAAAGCTTCTTTTTAGTACAGTTTAACTCCTCCAAGGGGTGCGAATAAAATCTTTATCTCCGTTATTTCCCCCTCAGTTGGGGTAAATTTTTCACCGGCTACTTTTAAAAGGGGAAATTCGAAACATTCAGGGAAAATTGTGGAAAATATCCGTCCCCTAAAAGCTCTCGCGGACCCGTCGGTTTTTCCGGGATTAAAAAACGGGTTTTTTCAAATTTATTTCAAAATTTCAAACATAACTAACATAAATAACTTGTGTGCAAATAGTTCGATGTTGTGTACAAGTTAGCATACAAGTTTTATGCTCCATTTGGTGTCGAGCTTCGAGAATTGGCCTGTAGAGGGCGCTTTGCCACAGTGCCGGACGTGACTTTCGCACTGGACACGAAAGTGCCCTCTATTGACGAGTATCCGAAGGGATCGTTCCGTGTCCGACCGTTAACGAACACGGATTGAACGCCATGCGCGAAGTTTTGAACAAATCTTCCCCAAAATTGAACGAAATATTCTTGAAGAGTTGTAGTTTAATTTGACATTCATTTGAAAAAATTAAGTGGAATGGTTTCTGCACTAAAATTCGTCAAAAATAAGTCTTTTTTGGTGCGTATAACCCTTGGGGTCGCTTGTTAACTTATTAGGTAGTTAGATTGAAAATTATTCTGTTAAATCTATAGCTGTGCGTTCATTCATCGTGGCAGAGCTTTACTTCCGTTGTCTTCACCCGGGGGTAGTGAAGGAGCTGCAGCAAGATCCTCGAAAAGATCCAGGAACAACGAAAAAGGATTCTAAACCCCTTTTTCGGCAAAACCGAATCGATTTTCCACAATAAAATTACAAGAAACCGTGGGGTTTACAGTTTTTCTCAACAAAAAATCAAGCCACAAGAAACGGAAAAGAATGACAAACGAGCACGACTTCCAAACATTTTATAAGTATATTTCTTGCCTTTTTTTAGCCTTAGATACAAATTACATTACATACATTTGTCATAGAATATTAAATATAGGGTTTGTTTGTTTGTTTGTTTTTTTTTTATTAGATTTTCTCCACACTTTTGCTTCCACCACCATTTTGCAGAATTTCAGCGCACGCACACGCACTGCCCTGAAACAATACGGCCCTGTGAAGTACATTTTGTGTTTCACCCTTTTCTCTTCATCATCATCATCATCATCGTTCGCATGTTTGTGGCTGGCTTGCTGTGTTTTTGCTTTGCTTTTGTAGGATGGTTGGTGATTATGCTTGGATACTATTGCTCTGCTCTCCTTTGCTGGTGTGCATCACGCAAAACTGCAAAACTAGGCCTATTGCTCTGTTCTGAGAGATGAGATTTGCGATTGGTAAATTGGCCGAGGCATTCTCGCACGTTCCAAGTTGTAGTATTAGCACCCTTCAATGACCGCGCAATGTCGCGCTATGGTCTGGTAACGTGTATCCTGCACCCGGGATGTCCGGCAGAAACAAGCAAAAACATGACGGATTGCACACCGCACAGGTGCCGCTAGTTGAGGTAGTTCTGTAATGTTCCGGAAGCCGCCTCATCACCTCTCTCTCGATTCTACGCTCTATTTGGTAACTTTTTTCTGTTTGTTTGCTTTGTTTTAGTTTGCTTCTTGCTTCTGTTTCCCCACAGGAAGAGGTTGTTGTTGTTGTTGAAGGAACAGAACGGAAAGTGAATGTCGCAGCGACGTGTTTGCGATTTTCATTTTGCGAGGTTTTTTGTTTTTAGTTGAAGTGCTTCCAACACAAGGAAGCGAGGTAGATATAGAGGTTGTGTCCACACACGACGTCTCCCCCACTTCCGCAAGAACATATTCTCTGACTTCACTCCTCTGTCAACACCACGAATCGGTTCCGGAAATGCATTGAAAAAGTTCCAGCCCTTTACTCCACTCCACGCCCCAGAAGCACCCAATTGGCAATTGAAATGAAATTGCCTGGAGGAGGACACCCGGAAACCCCCCCGGGACACATTCTTCCAGGTGAAGTCGCATTCCGTTTGATCCCAGAGACCAAAACAGCCTCAGACGGCATTATGTGGGAAAAAATATTTTATTTTTATTAAAATGGCATCGAAGGTGGCTTCCCGGTCCATCGTCGTCGTCGTCACCACTCTCCCCATGGCAACCACCATCGCGCATCATTCTTGACAGATCCAGGACGACCAGGACCAGGACCATGAAGACGATGATGGCGTGTGTGTGTGCCCGTTACAATCACTTACAGGGCATCCCGCGCGTCAGTCCTTGCGGACGTAACCGGACCCTGGCAAGTGGTTTATGTGAAAGAATCTTTCGGAAAGGAATTTAATAAATTTCCATGCCCACCACCACCACCATCATCGCCACATCGCACTGTACGCCACGTCCACTTTTTCCAATTTCGAGGTAAGTTCCGAATCGGAAAACTCGCTCCGAAGGACATTTGCTTCTTACTCTTCTGCTTCTTCTTCTTCTTCGATGGCCACCAGCACCGTCACCACAAGTCTCTGGTGCTCTGTCAAGTGGCTCAAAAGTAAGACTCCCACCTCCAGGATTCCTCCGTCGTCTATCCACCCGTCTCGTCTCGATGTGCAATGTGCTTCCAATCATATCGCTCCACATACACACACACCAAGTACACGCACGGACCGGCATTTGCTTCTGTTTGTCGTCCCCTCGAGGGGGGAGGAGGTGGAGAGCGAAGACGATCACCACCACCACCGCAGCGCAACGGCGTAACACGCGCGCGCGCCGGGGGTAAAGGTTTATCTACAATGTTAAGCTTTTTATTGGCATCCATTTTTATCTGTTTCTGACATTGCACATATTGCCATTACACGTTACGCAATATAAGTCCTCCCAAGAAGGGTGAGGAGGTCCGGAGAGGGTGAGGGTAAACCTTCGAAAGCGAGTTGCTCGGTCGGTCTGGTCTGGGGCCTTTGGCCAGTACACTAGCTCGGCTCGCGGCCCGAGAGGACCTTCGGTGGTTCGATCGGTTGGTTTTCCACTTTATTTCCAACCATATTTTGTCCTTTCATTCCGGGCCGAGGGCTTTCGATCGACGGCCTACCTGGTACCTGGCGTACGCAACTCGCACTTCAAGCCCCCCTCCCCCTCCCCTCTCTCTGCTTTCTCTTCTTCTTATTGCAATTTCGCTTTTTTCCCCCTCGATTTTTTGGTTTGGTTTCTTTCCGTTTTTGTTGTTTTTGATAAATTTAGATTCTCCCGCGTGGTGGTGGGTGTTCGATCCGTGTGCAATAAATAAAATGCCAGCACCGGCACACACGCACACCGGCAGGCCGGCCGGCCGGCCGGTGTGGAACCAGGAATGTCGGGGCCACCAGCGCAACCGCCAAGACGCGGCAAATCCTAATAAAAGTAAAATTTGTTTTGTTGAACCTGGGAGAGTTGCTGCTGTTTTGCATTTTGTACCCATCACCTCCACCACGCAGGGCGGGGTTGGATGGGGCACACATACACAGCACACGGCACACGATTTTTGTATGGCCCACACACACACACACACACACTTGGTGGGCGCTTTGACGTGAAGGCTTTCGAAAAATTGCGCGTCCAACATTCAATTCTGGTTCCGTTCTTTGCGCGGTGGTGAAGCCGAACGGGGAACGAAAGGTGCCTCAATTTGTGACTCTCTCTCTCTCTTTCGCAGCAAAACATCGCGCGGACAACAGCGCGAACAGCGAGATGTATTATTTAATAAAGAAAGCCCCAAAGAGGCCTCCGAAAAATGAAGACGAGACGTGGCGAACGCGGCGAACATAATCCTTCCTTCCTTGCCTTGCCTTGCGCTGACGACGTGATCGGTGGTCATTTATCAGGTCAGGTGCCTTTTTGCACACACACACACCAGAAGAAAAAAAACTGGAAGGACAAAGCAAGCCCGACTGCTGCTTCGAAGGCGCAGGACATGCCGGTGTTGTGTGCTGGTGGCTCCCTGATAAGCGAAACCATCCATATTTCATCCTGAGTCAGCGCAGCACGGCCATCACCATCGCGGTTCATCGGTTGGAAATTTATCAAATCGAGGCGACGGTAAGGTGCGACCTTCGTAAATTGAAATCGACAGCGCCCAGTGGCCATCGTGGTCCTGTCGACAGGATGGTAGGCGGCCCCGGCGGGAGGGGGAGCGATCTTAATTTGGCACCTCGCCTCGCATCGACATCGCGCGCGTGGCCTACATTTCTGTTTTTTTTCGTTTCTAGTTCGGCGCGAAAAGCGCGATGATCCTAGATGACCTGGACGATGGCCTACTACTGCTGCTGCTTTGGACGCTCGCGCGCGATATGATAGACTGCGGCGCTGTTACTACCTCTACTACTACTACTACTACAAGGCGCACGCCTAGTTCGATTTGAATAAATCAGCGATTTACATTTGCCAGAGGAAAGAAATGTGTTTTTTTTTCTCTTCTCCTCTTTTTCTTGATTTTTCCTCTCGCGCTCTTCAAACATGGCTATCCGGTGGCCAAAACTAAAAATCCTGTGTCGACCTACAGTAGGACTCTATTAGGTAGGCCTCTAGGGCCTAGAAGGTAGGCCGGGTAGCGCCAAGGCGTCACCACCATCATCATTGAAACCATTTCATGAATAGAAATAATTTAATAAATTAATAAAATTATGATGAAAAGCCTCCCCCGGGTGGGAAGCCATTTCCAGGCGAGGTTGTACCAAGACAGGCGGGGAGAAAGGTGGGGGAGGTGGGGGAGGTGGGCAGGAAATGAATAAATTAAATTGAATTTAACTTTTCACTAACGTCGGCCGCTGCCCTGTGGTGTTCGCCGATGAGGCGTAATGAGGTGCGCGAATAGGATTAACGTAAATATTGCCCAATTGCCCAAACTGGTCCACCAACAGCCAAGCATTGGGAGAAGGACCACCAACCCCCTTTTCTCTTCTTCCATCTTTGCCACCCCGTTTGGAGCTGATTAGCATTCGCGCAACACATACAATCGGTTGCTTCTAATGCTTTTGCGTTCTTCATCCTGGTGCTGACAGAGTGTGAGAGTGTTAGAGACCATGGTTAGGAGTTCGAGGGAGTACTGCTTCCAGGCGTCGTCTTCGGAGGACATTCAACTGATAAATGCGTGACATTTACTTAACCGTTTTCCATTCAACAAACGCAACAACATCCGCGAGATAGCATTTGCTATCCCGTTATCCTTGTGTGGTTTCGCGCTTTCATTATCCGGTTTGTTTCTTCGGTTTTCGCGTTTTGCTTGCTGTTCTGTGTTGCTTTCTCTGCGGTTGCGTTCGCTTACGGGTTGCTAAAATCTTCTTTTACAATGCTGTTCATTTAAAATCCAGTACACCTAAAATATTTCATATTTTTTTTCGTTTTTCGTTTCCGACTAATGACTAATTTTGATTTTGTGCCTCCGATATAGTTTCGCTTTCTGCTTTTTGCCCCTCTTTTCCCCACAGCTTACTGCTCCCTTTTTACGCTTCTTACATTTTAACTTTTAACTCTTCTTCAACCGCTTCCGCTTATCTTAGCTTAAACGAATTCCACCGTACGTAACTGGCGTGTTCTAATAAACCCGCCACCCGCACACGGGACAGGGCTGGCAGAAAGAAAGGAATCTCGATTCTTGGGAATGTTGCCCACAGTTAGCTAGCTAACTGCAAACTCTTAACTTAACTTAACTTAACTTGACGAGAAATCATCGCGAGAGAAAAGATGTTGACAACCACCAACCGATAAACCAATGGTTGGTTCCGGGAGGTGATTGTTTTCTTCTTCTAACAAATCCATCATCTTAACGCGCTTGACATTTTGATTGTAGCTCAATTATGATTGTTTGCTGTTTTCCTTAAAACAATAGATTGGCCGTTCTTCCCGGCTTTTTGATTTTCCATTTGTTTGGCTCAACCAAAAACCAACGCAACGAAATGGGCGACTAAAAACGTAGGCTTACGGGTAGGTAGGATCACGATACTATTATGCCCGTCCGCTAGTTGCAATTCGGTTTTGCTTCTCCTTCGGTTTTGCTTCTTTTTCCCTCTTTTTATGACAACAATTTTGATTTTTTGCTCATCTTACGACTAGAATATTTCTATTATATATAATATTGTTATTTCTTTTTTCCTTTCTCTCTACGATCCTCTTCATCTTTACGTTTGTTTTGGTTTTGTTCTCTTTTGACGGGGGTTCTCCGTGCTTTGTCTTTTGTAGTAAGATAAGGTTTCAAAGCGAATCAAAATTATAATAAAACAGCTGAAAAGTGGTGTAGAATGTTTAATAAAAATGTTGGAAGCTTTCCCGGTTTACAGAGTTCCGGCTAAGGACGAACAAACATCCAATCTAATACTCGTGAACGGAAAGGACAGGACAGAGGCTCGAACAAAACTATCGTTCATCGAACACCTCTTTAGAAAAGCTGAACCACGCGCGCTCGCATTGTAAACAATATTTATAGCTTTTAAGCAGCCGCCAATTTCCAAAGGGGAAGAGAATCAATCAAATCCTCAACTAAAAAAAAACTACCACGAATTCCGGACAAAAAACTTCCCAAATTCGGGATTTCCAAAAGTGCGCCACGGGTCGTTAGTAGTTTAACTTGGAAGCAACAAAAAAAGAATAGTTTTTTTTTTCGAAATAAAAATCCGAATTAAGGGGACTGTCCGATCGTCCCTTAATGACACCCTTGGCAGGCCAGCAAAGGGAGGACATTCGGTTTGGGTTGATGCCGCTACCACGTGCCGCCAGCACGCCATTGGAATAACGTTACACCGGAACCAGTGCGTGTACCAGTATGTGCTAAACTCGCTCAAGAACCACAAAATTCTGTCTCTTCTGAACAGTCAGTCCGTCAACGGGAGTCCGTGTCCGCATCCGCAGCATAAGCATAACGAAAGTGAACGCCTTTTGCGTAATTAGCCAGCATTCGGAATGGCGTTTTCGATCGATTATCGACCATGTCCAGGCAGATGGAGGCGACGAAACCCGTTCGCTGATCCGCTCGCGTCCTAAAATCCGCATTTGACAGCCACGCGAAAGAAGACGAAGAAGGCAGAGGCGACGGCAGCAGCAGCAGCATGAGGGCCAAAAGGTGCAGCTGCCCCTCGTAGGCTTCGGTTGCACACGCCATGCGTGCCCGGTCGTGTGCGCGCTTTTTCCGAAAAATTGATCGAAAATTTTGGAAAATTCCAACCATTAAAGAGGGGTGGCCCCCGGGCCCGGCAAAAGGGTTGCGATCAGTGATTCGATTCACTGCTGGCAGAGGAGCGTGCAGGAAAGGGTTTCCAAAATTTTCGGCTTTTTTTTTTGGGTGGGATTTTGCTTTTGCACTACCACCTTGGCACCTTGGTGTCGACCCGCTGCACCCTTCCTTTTGCACAACAACAACGGCGAGTTGCAGAGACCCCTCCGCGCGTGGATTCGATGTGTCGTAAAATTAATATTTATCTTTCACACCGGGCCGCCAGAAGGATTTGCTGTCGACGAAGCGGCGGAGGGAGGAAATTTTTGGAAAAAAAACTTTTTTTTCCAAAAATTTTCGAAAAAGGGTCGCACCGGGCGTTTGTGGTGGGGTAGGGGACCCCTGACCGACGCTGTTTGATTAGCCCCGTGCGCACACACACGCACGCACACACGCACGCACGCTTTGTCGCCATCGCCATTGTCACCCCTTTTTGTTGTTGGAAGTTTTTCGGAAAATTTTCAGTCCCTGGCGACTGACGGCGAGACCCGGTCGTCGGTCAACCATAACAACACACCTCACCCCGCATCAGCCAGGGCAGCACTGCACTGCAGCAGGGATCGGTGGCTGTCACGAGAGAGGCAACAGATATCTTTTTGGAAATTCGGATTCGAATACTCCGGGCATGCAGCGTCGGGCTCCTGCGATGACAACCATTAACGGCACAGAAATCCGGGAGATCGCGTTTAAAGTTTTCTACCCAGCAAAACCTTCCATGTCCGTCCACAGAACGGCAGGACGGCCGGGCATGTGTAGCGTGAAGCGCAGGACCGGAGGGACCTCCTTTGCTTGCCGTTTGAATTGCCCCGAAAGACGCGTTCGCTCGAGGGGAGCTGAATGCGAGAAAATTAAGGGATTTACTGCGTTCTGTTTATCCACACGGTTGAACGGTCGAACGGGACCAGACAGAGAGCAGACGTCGAACGGTGACGCTGGTGTACTGTTGGTTGGTTGGATTGTTAATCCTTTTACCTTGAAATTGGTAATTTTGGCAATTTTCTGAAAGGACGCGGCGTCTATGCGAGTCCTGCACTGACTGTGCTTGTGTGTTTGTGTGTGTGTACGTGGTAGGTGATTGAATGATGACGGGTTCCGTGACAGTATGCTACACATTTTCATTTGACGGTCGTTGCGCGGGACGTTTGGAGAGATTTTCGGATTATCCGGCACATTATGCTGGTCGCATAATGCGCGTCCCATATTTGCTGCTGGAAAGTTCTTACGCATTCCAATGTTGATTGTTGATCAAAATGTGTCCATTTGTCTTTGTTGTCGAACTATTCTCATACAGCTGAATAGTTCGACACCAAAGACAAATGGACACATTTTGAGTAAGATACAGCAGATGAAATTCATAAAAGTAGATCGTTTGTTGTTTTAGTTTCTTCAAAATGTGTAGAATTTCTCATCGAAAATGCACATCTAATGAGAGTAAGATGAACAATTTTTAAAGGATTGAAATTGTTCCACATAATCCAAATTAGTGGTTGATCCCCTATCATACTAATATATTAATATTAAAAAATCGATAAATAGTTATCGATAAAAGTTATTAAAAAAAAATGACGATGACCATTCTCATTACATACGTTTGCAAATACTACAGCAAATCAATTCGTACACCTCACACAATAAAGGCACAAAGAAAAGACGTAACAATGAGCATAAGAAGATTCGAAGAATGGTGAAGCCACTTGGAAGCCACAAAAGGATCAAAATCAAAAATCAAAAGCTTCCACTTCGTTGTACCACTCGTTGGAAGCCACCATCCCGGCAGACACACAATGAAAAGTGTAAAACATCCAAAAGGGAGAGATCAATCCACCACATCCCTCCCCTGGCCAACCCTGGCTGTACCGAAGACCGCGTAATTAATAAAAAAAGCACATCGGATTGGCCAAGGGAGCTTCCCTTTCATTTCCCCTTTTATTTTCAGTGACACACACAAACACACGTGCGCTGTTGTTGCACTTTGACCAACCCCAACCCCAATTTCCACGGTTCGCGCAAAGTTTAGAAAACAGTGCGCAACCCTTCTCACACAGCACACAGTCGGCGGTTCGTGTCGAAACGGAGGACACCTTCTTTATCGGCGACACCAGGGCGTCGTGTAATTGAAACCATTTACAATACAAGGATCGGTCACGGCCACACACCGTTTGCTGATGATGTCCCCTGATACCTGGATGATGGTGGCTTTTCAATTCGCTTGCGTCCGCCGGTGTACAGTCCACACAGGGATGATGATATGATCGGAGAGGAGCGGTAAAAAAGGGAAAATTGAATTTGAACAGTTGCGGAAGAGCTGAGGTGTCTGTTCCGTTGTAGATCCATTGGAATTGAAAGTCAAAAGATGATAATCATCTTGACTTTCCGCACTATTTGTTCGCTTGAAATGCTCTCAGGAGATGCTCACGAAACAAACCAATCGTTGCAGCACGTGGAAGTGATTTAACATTTCTTTTTCAATTTCATCAAAGTAGTCCTATGAAAAGTTAGGATGTCAAAGCGTCTAAAAATTGTTCATCAGTTTAGATTGAGCAGTGGTCTAGTACACAGTGTCTGTAGTTGCAACGTTCGTCAGTTTCGTTCCAATCGTGATTCCATTCATACACACAGCATCTTCAAGGGATTAAGAATATTACGAAGCACGCTGCACAAAATCCCATGTTCCTCGATTAAGACTGCAGCAGTCGTCAGGTGCGTATCGGTGAGGGCGAGGGCTAGGAAATGTACAAGTACAAGACGC
>NC_064874.1:9371771-9379271 GCF_943734745.1 Anopheles darlingi | reverse complement strand
GGATTTGAATCGCTGCTGCTGTCGGTTCCGTCTTGTTGTTGCGGTTTTCAAATTTGCTTGATGGATGGAAAAGGACCTCTTGCACACACGCACAAACACACACACACACACACAGACAGACCATCTTTCGATCATTGCCTGGTGTTGTGCTGCTGCTGCTACGTCTTCGGAGCCAATGGAGCACTGCTATCGTCATGGTCTCAACAAGTCACCGGCGCTGCAATCTTCTTAAAAGGACTGCTCGGTATACTCCCTCTGCCCTGCCCTGCCCCTTACCTTGCCCTCTGTAGCCGCATTTCGTGATAGATTCCCATTCCTCGCACTCCTCTCGCTGTCGACGCATACAGCCGATGAGGCAAGATGAAGTAGTTATGCATAATTTAACCATCGCTCAAAATTGGAAATTTTTCGTTTTTCGTTTTCATATTTTTTTTTGCTTCTTCTTCTTCTTGGTTTGTTCAACGTTTTCGACGTTGAGAGACGTTGTTTGGTCCCCGGGGTTGGGTCCATTTCTGCTGTTCACGTGGCAGGAAGGCTGGAGGGAAGGAAGTTGGCAGCCGGCAGACGAACTGCAGCAGCGCAAAACTTTTATAAATTATTCATTTTCTTCTCGATCTCATTTAAAATGAAAAATATCCTTCCAAGCGCCAAGCGTTCAATGGTGCCTACCGGAGCCGCTCACAGCCGCAGCCACTTCTGCTACTGCTGCTGCTGCTGCTGCAGTTCTGCCTTCGTTCCTGGCGAACGAACGATAAACCATTCGTCGAGCAGCCTTGTTCGACCTGATAAGGGCCAACGCTCCTGGCACAGACCGAGAGGGGAGACGGGGGCCGATGGTGAGCATTTTCTTAAATTTAATTAAAATTTTTCACTCCGGTCCCACAACACAACACAAGGTGTGGTGCCCTCGACGGTGCCCCAGGAGTTCTTGCAGAGTAGTGCTGCTGTGTTGAGGGAAATTGTTTTTCTTTTTTTTTTTGGTTTGCTGTAACAAGAAATTGTGGCCTAGAAAACCGGGCTGGATGGTGATTTCCTTCTTTTCTTTTCTTGTTTTGTTCCACTTTTTTCCGCCTCCAGTTGCTTGAGGTTGGGGATTTCTCTTTCTTGGCGCTTGGCGAACGCCAACATCCTTAATTCATCATCGGAGAACACCACATCGGGCCAATACGAGGCTGCTCTTTCTTCATATCGCACACTTTTCATCAGTTTGCTTTTGGGAAAAGTCGTGATGTGCCGGATGGGTGGAGGGAGGGAGGGATGAGGAGGGATGATAAGGCAAGAGAGGACAAGTAGGACACATCGGGGTATCGAGCGAGAAAACCACAAAAAAAATATCGCAAACGACAAAATTGTGGTAAACATAGCAGCAGCAGCAGCAGCAGCACAGCATAACCGACGACCGCAGCATCAAAATTGAGATATATCAGCCAGCTACTAGCTACGCGCCAGATCGGCCAGGGCCGCCGGATCTCGCTAGTGCTCGCTAGTGTCGGCAGTACAGTAACGCATACATCGCCATTGCTTCCATCTCCATCCATCATGACCGAAAGCAGACACCAAAAAAAAAAAGGATCGAGTGAGCAGAGGAGGAAGAGAAGGAGAAAGAGGAGGGGCAGCGAAGCAAACGTCACCTGCTTCACCGCGACCAATATCATGCCGCTGCCGCTGCCTCGATCTCTCTGTTTTCTGTTTTGTGTTTTTTTTTGCACCAGAACCGACCGAGTTGCTTTGGTGGTTCTCATATTTTCTAAACAGCATCATCCCGCACCGAACGACATACACACAAGCCAAAGTTTGAGGTGTTTTTGCCGACAGTTTTTCACTATTTTTCCGGCAACTTTTCTTTTTGCTACTACTAGTGCTGCTGCTGCTGCTGCTTTCGTATAAATCATCCCTCATTTATCTTGGTGCACACGTTCGCAACCCATCGAACGGCAAATGCCCATTTCGTCCCTGCTCCCCGGGGGTAGGGAAGGAGGGAGCGAGGAAATGAATGTAAGCCACGCCATGGTGCGCCAGGAGAAGGTGCTGGAGTTCTGAAAGCAATCTAGAGCTGCTGGTGTTACTGCTGCTGCTACCGCCAAGCGTCGTTCGATGAAAAACGGAATGAAATGAAAGTTTCGTTCGGTGCTCCAGAAATGGACCGGGGGCACTAGCAACATCGCATCATCATCACCAAGCGGGATGCGGGTGCGGGTAGCGATGGAAGCGAGTCGGTTTCTGGGGGTTCGGTGGAAAATATGGCACCATTTTGCACCGCTGCACTGTTTGTTTGTGAGGATATTCTGGCAAAGTAACGAAATGTTCGTTATTTGAGCACTTATTCGGGGTGTCGAAAATTGTTTTGTTTCTTGTAAGGGCACGATCAATTCTAAACAAATGGTAGAATATATGCGAATCCTTAAAACACGTCACTCCTGCATCTGGAAGGTTGCGAAATGAATGCTCCTTCGTACAACAATGAGCTACATTTCTCCAGGCTCTCGTGCCCTAGAACCTGCTGTCTCATTCTTCACCAGAAACACAACAAAAACCCCGCAACCGAGCATCGTTTCGGTGGTTTCGGTGAACTGAGTTTCTTAGTTTCCCTGGAAATGATATTTCCATTACACAAGATACACGGATCCCCCGGGGACCGGCAATTTTGCCAACGCAGCAAGCAAGCAAGCAAGCAAGCCAGAACCGCAATGGAGGACGGTTCATATTTTTCCAACGAAAAACTGCACTTCATTGTAATGAGGAAATGGAGGGGAGGGAGAGGTGGAAAACTAGAGGAAAACCTCAGATTCAGAATTGAATTGAACAGCACCGGAAGGAGAAAAAAGTTGCACAGAAGGGCAAGATAGAGATCGATGGTTTCGTGGAAACCCAGGGGTTTTCCTTCGCATCTGACGGCCAAGATGGTCGAGGCAGCGGCAGCTTTTCGGAGCACAACAATACAAACTAGCACCGCGTGCGTGCTTGTGTGTGAGCGCGTGTGCGTGTGGAGAGGCAGGAAAAGTGGCGGAGTGGAAAGCGCACTCTAACTGCCGTCCCTTGCGCCAAGATAGTTGGCCCAGTTCCGGTGGTAATGATGATGTGGCGCATCATGACCGTTGGCGAGGAGCAGAATATCCCCATACCGGTGGCAATGTAGAGCGGAAGTGCGTTTGCTACAATGATGTCGGGTTTTTTTTTTCATTTCAGAGCACAGAACGCGTTGCAAAAACTTACTATTAACATCGAGATGGAGCGACGGTATCGACATTGACACCAGAACCAGCGGTAGCGGAATCTTCTGTAGCAGGCCACGACGTCAGATAAGTGAGTGATTTAAAATATTTATGTACCAATATCTCGCCTGTAAACATGCGGTCCGTTCTTAGATGTGTTACAAAAAAAATGTCTCGCTTGGGAAGTAGTCGAAAGGTCATAGCACAAAATGATGATCTTCATCATCAGAGGCTCGTATGCCTCCACTTAATGTCTATAGCTTTGATCCCGCTTTCTAATAGCTTTACAATGTAAGGATAAAGAGGAACAAATGTGCGATAAGTTGCCCCAAAAATATGCCTTTTTTACTGGCGGACCCATTTTAACGGCGCACAGTTGAATAAAACATGTAAACCTGAGATGCTTCTCTGTCTCTCTCTCAGGTCCACCGATCGGTACACCCTCGCACTGTGTCTCCAGAAACGTGCAAAAAGGGCTAGGAGATATGCTGCGCGCCGTTTTATTGGCAGCATAAAACTCATAATCCATCCAGCCATAAACGGCTGAAGATGTGCGGAGACGCGGCGCCTTCGGGTCTTCGCGTCAGAGGAAAGGTCTGTCCAGTCCTTGATGGTCCTCCGGAAGGAAAACGGATGTTGTTGCCATACCGGGGAGGGATGTAAAATTGAAATGAAAAACACGACAAACGGACGTTTAACGATTGTTTGATTGACTCTCGCGATGGTAACCGGAAAACCAAGCGAAGTTTGAAGAAGTTGTTCGCCAATTAGCACAGAACTCGACGACGGGGACGGGAAGAAATGATAAGGCTGGTAAACACAATGGAATGGAATGGATTATGGGACAAGGACAACGGTTGGCGTAACGGTTGTACCAAAAACAGAACAATAATACCGAAAGCTAAATCGAGAATTGCATTAATGCAAGCAACATTTCCACGGGAAAACCCCCCATTCTCCTTCGGTTGGTTTTTGTTCATTCATATTTTGATTGGGTTTTGTGGATCGTGTCCCCGCCACCTAAAGCATGCACGGGACACACGATCCTTTTGATTTTTCGCTCATTTTGTTAAGCTAGTTTGTTTTTTTTTGTTGTTGTTTTGTTTTCTCATGTTTTGTGTTCGATTTGTGTGTCTATGTATGTGTGTGTTTTGCTTCAAAGGTACTTTTCGTTTAGTTTTTGTTCTTTTGTCTACCTGACCGATTATTCGCATGTCTAGTCGGCGCATGTCCTTCTTAAATATCCTGTTCCCTCTTCCATTCCCTGGTTTGCTCTAGCTCCCCTTTTTTGTCAATTTTGCCGCGGGGTTTTCCATTTGTTTTGCATTTATTGTAGCTGTTTCTGGCGCAACACTGTTCAACTCACAGACACACACACCAATACACGTGCTGCACGTTGGTTTAGTTTGCTGAACGATTCCTGAGATGAGTGCGAACATGTCTGGTTACTTTTGGGTTTGTTTTTACTAGACCTCCTGCCATCGCATGGAGCTGCTTCTTCTACATCCTCTTTATCCATCGATCGATACTTGTTTTTTTTTCACTACTTTTAACTATACGCACATAGTTTTGATAGTTCGGAACCAATCCACCGTTTGTCTAGGGGAGGAATTGTTCGCGGCAGTATGCTGTGTATAATATAGAGATGTATATTTATATATATATATAGGTATGTATATATATAATGTTATTTGCAAAAACGTGATGAAAACACAGTTCCATAATATATCCCCATAACTCCCAACTCCCGTCCTATTACTGTGTTCGCCTTGAAGTGGAGTTACTACACACACACATACACGCTGCAAAAAACGTAGATTCTTATAACTTTTGTTCTATATGCTGCTGCTGCTGTTGTTGTTCTGGCATCTCCTGTTTCCTGTGTCTGCCTGCCTAGTGGTTTTGTAATGACCGATGTAGTTCTGAACGCCTGAGGATTTGTTCTAAGTTATACATTTTCCTTTGCTGTACTTCAGCAAATGGCAAAGCAGTGCCACCTGTCCGCCTTTACCCTTTCATTCTGCCGCTATTTGTACAAAGATTTGAGTTCCACGCCTCTCGGTGGCAGTGTTTGATGTAGTGCTTGCTATCGTCCTGTCCTTCCTAACGCTCCTCATTATCGAGAAGGTATTTCGGGGATTATTTTGGTAGCTGTTGGGTTTGATGTAGATGTAATCATCGGTCGTCTGGCCTTTCAGATCCCGTTGATCCGGTTCTCCTGCTGTTCTATGCTCATTTCGCTATAGCACAACGTGTAGTTACGCCGCATGGTCTTTTGGCCTGTTTTTTTATCTTTCTGGGATATCGTTAACAGGGCACGTGCCTGTTGGTGTGGCCTAGGATTACGCAGCAGATGATTGATATCCGGGCATGCAAAGAAGTATCGAATATCGATTCCTCGTGCGTCCGTTCCCTAAGCAGATGAGCGATGCGTATCGCGCACTCATTTTGAGGACTAGTGCGCGCTTCGGCTGTTTTGCAATTTACATCGACATTCGTGCCAATTTAGATCAGTTCCGGGATGTTTCATCTTCTTTTCGCTGATTTTCATGCGTTCTGAGCGGGCTGATTCGTTGCTTCCTGCGTTGCATTACGCCATCGATTTAGAACATCAAAAGGTTCCGGACCGTTTTTCGTTAATTTCTAGTCGCAGGGGATTTGGCATGATGTCCAGCTTCCTGGCGCACCGTGGCGTGAGATATTGATACCCAGGGCTCCGGGGTAATAATGGACGCAAATGAAAAATGCATTGCACCATTTGGGAGGGGAGATGCAAATTGTGAATTGCGAAAAAAAATAGGGAAGCGTAGCATCACGCGATAATCGATTTACATTCGCTTCATCGTCCACTTGCCGTCACTGGGCCAGGATTGTATTCATCAATAGGACCTGGAAACTGGACCTTTCGGCGAATGCACCCCAGCATAAGCAGTAACTCATCCTGGTAGGAAATGCAAATTTTAGGGCTGCTCAGATCTTTGAGGCGCGCAGATTCGGTCAGGAGCAGAAATAATATAAAATTTATGCGTTTCATTACGAGATCGCGACTCGCAGGACGAATCACACATACCAGCGTCACAGTCTCCCTACCATACAGGAACTTGCCTGGCAGAAGCATAATTTGTAGCGCTCGGCGAAGGACAGTCGAAAAAAGGAAGCGAACACAAAGGAACACCTCCTGTTGCGCCGTGACCACGCGTACCCTCCCTTTTTTGGTTCGTAAGGAACGAAGAGGTGCATGCACCTCGAAACTGTTACCGACCGATGCCAGACGGTCTCCCGGGGAGGTACACACTCTCTCTCTGGTCTCTCCAAAAGCGAAACACGAAATGCAATAGTTTCCAAAGCAGAATGCTGGCCTAGCTCGCCGGCTACTGCTATTTGACAAAAGCAGGGTGCCCGGGTATGCTGAAGGCCTCGGAAAATTAGAAAACCTAAATTCGGAAAGGGACGCGCCCGGCGATGCAAAGTAGGGGCCGCCAGAATTTGGGTTTTTAATGCGTTTTTCTCCCCCAAAAATTAATGCCGCAGTCCTGCTGCTGCTGCTGCTACTGCTACTGCTGCTGCTGACCGTTAAAAACGTTGAAAATCTGCAACCGGAGTGGCCCATGGCCGGACCAGATGCATTGTCCAGAGGGGGTATGGGAAAAAATAGCGGCCACTAAATTATGTGTAAAATGGCGTGTTTCGGCCCAGTTTCTGACGTCAGTCTCGTCCCTTACGTTAATGATTGAGGTTCTATCGCGTAACGGTGGACCCATAGCGGCACATGCAGCGCAGTAGCAACGGTTTCGATCGAAACATTCAATCGAAACACAGGATTAGGGTCCCAGCTGTGGTCTCAACGGGACGCCAACTCGGCCGCTCACCGATCACAAACACGCTAATTGAAGTTTAAGCTTCGGCACAAAAAGATATTTTCAAAAATTTCAGTTGTTAATGATGGGAACAGCAGGAGGCGTGATTGCCCATTCCATTTTGCAGCATGTTTTTGCGGACCATTTTCGGTCGGTAGAAAGAGAATGACGAAGCTTCGCAGCCTCGAGACCACTCCAATTCAGAACCACAACAACCAATCCACTCTCGGAGCGTTTCTTCCGATCCTTTACGCCGTACGTATGGCGAGGTGGCGCGTAAATGGTCTTGGTTGCCCAATAAAATAAAGGTATTGGAGCAGGGACTGGGGAAGGAAGACCGGACACACTAGCGCGGCGATAATGTACCTCAGTTCTGCCTCAGTTTCGCCTCCGCGCTCCGCTGGACAATAATTTTATGCTCGCCCTACCGC
>NC_064874.1:9346771-9369271 GCF_943734745.1 Anopheles darlingi | reverse complement strand
GTCTGGCTGTCCTGTAAACCGTTTCTTCGGTCATTTGAGTGCGCATTTGGTGGAACTTGGTTGTTGTTTAAGATTCAATCAGGCGCCAGATTGATCGATGTCGTACTATTGCATTGCGCCAACCCTTTGTTGGCTTCACAAGGGGCAGAAGGTAGGCAAATAGCCATGGAGTGGATTGGAAAATATAAAGACCTCGAAGTCTTCCTGAAGTTCACTGGAGCGAACAAGCTAGCTGGCCATCGTCTAGTAACTCTGCAACATGAACATAATCTGTTGCTCTATTGCTGCGCGTGTAGTTATACTCCTATGCAACAGGGCTAAGAACTGAAAAACACTGTTTGATCGCTACTCTGCTTGCCAGCAACATTCGCATATCGCCGGAAAACTGACGTACTACCTCCGGCATCAATGTTATCAATAATAGTAGTTAAGCTTTTATTTGTTAGTTTTGTTATTATCATGTTTGTTTGCACTTTCTTGTCTTGTCGGTTTTGCTTGCTCTTCAGTAAGTTCCCCCGATGCTCTCGCACTCGCACCCGCTCTCAGTCCGGCCCTCCTCAGTGGTTTCCATTATTAATTACAACACTTCATATATCACCCGCGGAAATTATACAGTACAAGTATATGAAATATTAATAACTAATCCGATAACGATTTCTTCCGTTTCCGCCCTCCTGGAGTTGGATTCCGTTCTACCTTCTTTCCCCTTTTGCAACACACGCCCACCCTCTTATTGATCTCCGTTGTCAGCAATTGCTAGAAAAAGGCACACAGCATTTTACAGTTCCAAAGTTGTTTCAGTTTTTGGTTTTGGTTTTATAGCAATTGCCGAAAACGGTACATTTATCCTTCGTGAGGCGAGGGTTTGGTTTTGTTTTTTTTGCTCAATTTCTCCCCCCGGTCGGTCCCTCCCAAGTTTCCATTGTTTTTGCTTTCCAACTTTTTGGCAGAGTTTTCCTTCGCTTTCTCTCGTGTTGTTTTTTGGGGGGGGGGGGGGGGGGAGTTCGAGTCCATGCTGGGATATCTGGGCTGGGTGTTGTTGTTATCACATCTTCGATCTTCTCTTCCGGTGTTGGTTCCGGAGTGGTTTTGTCGAGCGTGCCCAAATCGCTTTGCGACTTTTGTACGGCCCTTCCCGCATAGAACCACTTTGCTATGGTTGATCTCTCTGGTGTCTCTGACTTCGACCTCCTACTATTTCGTCCTTTCTTCATGTGTGTAGTGAGCTGCGCAACCACATTCACACCAACCCACACACACACACACACGTAAACACACATCCTTGGCGGATCTAGTGAGGATTGCTGGGCTGGTTTGTTGATCCGTTTTACCGTCGTCGCCAAGGGTAAAAAGGCGGGAGAAAGTATCTTGCATACTTCTGAGCTAAACTTATCGGCGGAACTATGACTAGGACACTACTAGGGGAAGGTAGGACATGACACCTAACGGAAAAACTTCTCTAAAGTAAGCAGTAAGTACAAAATATGTATGTACATCTATAATACGATTTGTTGGTTCGTTTCTAAAAATGCGTCTTGCAAACATACTCGCCAACATACACGCCCTTTTGTGGGTCGGCCAATGCTTTCAAGGATACCGGCGGCAACTGGTCGGCCGCTCTGGTGATATACGCTCTGGTAACTTCAATTCACATGGAGTGGCAATTAGAAAAAGAAAACGGAAAACCCGCTACGAAGCATATTTTGGTTTCACCTCTTTTTTGTTTTGTTTTGTAGGAATTACACTAAGATAAATGCTAGATGTTGTAGATTTGCTTTACTGGTCTAAGAGCCTACCCCGACAGAAGCTCACATTCCCTGACTAGAGCTTGTTGGAACGTTTGGTTGAACATTATATATTATTACGTACAGGAGGAGGAAGTCTACAAACTTGAGTTTGCCTTTTTTTTTCGCTTGGATCAACGTGCAGCATGCTGAGGAACATGCATTGTTGTATATCGCTCGCGCACGCATCTAAATATGAAACTCTTGTACTCTTACAGGATCCTACTGCCTTGCTGATTCATTCCATCTTGTCTAGTTTTTCTTTTGGTAACTATCGATGTGTGTGTATGGTTTTGTGTGAGTGTTCATTTGTATTTCAACAGCTCAGTTTGTTCTGGGGTTTGAGGTAGCAGAGCTGACTGAAAATCCCTGAAACACACTCTGTTCTCTAAAGCCTCTATGCTTCTGCACAGGAGGAAGCACTCACCACACTTCTACTACGCCCGACATATTGTATTGTACCATTGAATACCCTGAGTAAGTTGTGAGTTTTTTTGTGAATTACCTTCTACCAGTTGCTTTTAAAAACAATCACATTATTTGGTTTTAAACTGCCATCATTCTCTTTCAACGAGAGTCCGGAATGTCTTGTACCTTTATCTCGTTGAGCTACTACTCACTGTTGTACTGTTCTACAGCTTCATTGCAAATTTCAAAATCTAAAAAATGGCAAACAATACAATACACGATGCTTGGAAATATTCCGAAAAAGCAGCCTCATCGAACTCGTTCTATGCAGTATTTCAGTGTTCAGTGTGTTTATGTGAAACGTTTAACAATCGATACAACAGCTTTACGAAAGAGAATGAGTTATGTTTCTTTTGATTTTTGGTTCTAGTGCTAGTGACGCTCCTGCTCCTGTTCCAAAGATGCTGCCCACTATTTGCATTGTTTCCCACTCATTATTTACTGTAGCTCATCTTAGGAGAGCCACCACGAGGCCCCATACCATTTGTTTAAGTCCATCTTCATTTCCATCAGGGATTTTACGCAAAAATCTATCATTCCCCAAGGAAAAGCACAACACCATCTTGTCAATTTTTGTTTTCAGTTGTTTGGTTTTTTCTTTTACTCATAATAGGAACTTTGTTAGAACATCACGAAGAATTCGAGCTTTCATTCATTCCGCGCTAAACGAATACTCCCACTCATACTGTCTGCTTTGACGGCGGGATTCTCTCCTTTTTTCTTATCATTTTTGATTCCATGATAAAGTACATTTCTACAAACGCCCGTTTTGTTTTATTCGTTATGTTAGTAACCATTTGCATTTAGTTTAATCAATTAGCTCTGGGCCAAGCTGAACGGAGAAGCTGAACTTCGACCCTTTCTGTTCCTCTTTATCTTTTTGTATCTCTCTTTATCGATCTGTTCTTGCATTCTGTTTACTCTGTTTTTAACTTCCCCTTTTTTTTGGATTAACATGTTGTGTTACCAAGCGTGTATTTGTCATTTTTAATAAGCAATTGTTGTTTCTTTCTTGCAGCATAAACCGACGGGTTAACAGAAACGCAAAAGGGTTTAATAGTTTTATACATAGAAACAGCATACAAGCTTCACTCCTTTTCACACCTTCCATTCTGCGCCTCTCTGTTTCAGTCTTTCTGTTAGCAGCTAACGAACTGGAACCAAATAGGATACTAATATGGCAAAAATAGCAGCTGAAAAGGGCACAATTTAGCAAACAGATGCTCCTACCAATTTGTAATAGCGCTCCACACAGAAAGATAAAGCGAGATACACAGGACGAAGACCCCTTATCTTCTTATCGCTTCCCTCTCGCTGTTCGTGTGTCTGTGTGCATTTTTCCTAATGGTGTCGGTCATTCTAAAAGTAACGGGGCGGGTGTTGGTAGCGTTTCTTAACAGGACAGCCCTTGTCCCTTGCTCTACCAATCATATGGATACGATTTTTCCTAACGGCTTAAGGGGTTGTACCGACATTGTAGTCGGTCTAGAGCGTTTCATTACATTCACTAGCATTCCGTTTACGGTCTCTTACTCTTTCGGCTGTTACGCTAGCATTAAATCTTTTATTTTCATTTATATTTGGTTTTCTTCTTGCTTTAAAGGATAAGTTTGTCGTACGTATTTGCGGATTTTCCTTGCGATAATGCTATATAATGATGATTACGCTGCCTCTGCGCTTCGCATCGCAGTGTATTGAGGACCTCACTGGCGATGATTATTTTGGTTGTTTTTTTTTCCTTTTTTGGTTTGAAGTGAGGAACCCCGTTTGGAGTCCCGTTTCCCCCTCATTTTTGTCCCCCTCGGGAACTCGCGTGACTAGATACAGGCGCCGTTCGGTCAAACAAACACCGTATTGAGGTAGACAGTGGGAGGGAGCGCCACGCGCCTTAGGCGGGACTCAGGTTGAACGATATTGTCATCGGTGTGAGGATACGT
Organism: Anopheles darlingi; assembly: GCF_943734745.1. Taxonomy (NCBI): domain Eukaryota; kingdom Metazoa; phylum Arthropoda; class Insecta; order Diptera; family Culicidae; genus Anopheles; species Anopheles darlingi. Next base: position 9,365,082 of record NC_064874.1, on the reverse strand, counting down.
TCCTTAACGGGCAAGAAAACAACGGCTGGTACGAACCTGTGATCCTGGCCGGTCAGCGTGAGCGAGTCCTTCGGTGAGCGGTTCCCTGCCGCACCGAACGGCGACGATGACTCCTCGATCAGGAAGGACTGCATCATGAGCGGTCCGCTCTGCTGCGGTAGCGCGTAGATGGCCGGCCGTTGCATGATGTTGGCCATCTCGGTGAGCATAGCATTCGGTTCACCACCACCACCACCGGTGGCAGGCGATGGTGCCGAGGCCATCTTAGGGGATGTGGGTTTCAGGTGCGCCAGCTCCGCCATCCGTGACGTCGGTTCCGGATCCGGTGATTGGCGCAACTCGTAGCGCGAACCGGAACGAGATCGTTGCTGCTGTTGCTGCTGCTGCAGGTTAAGTGCCTCTTGCGAGAGCGACGGTACGGGTGTGGAGGCAGGAGTAGAGGAAGGAGTCTCGGAAGAGGATCCCATCGAGGACGAGTTCGTGCCCGGGAGCGTCTGATGGTGGGCGGAGTGCTCCTTGGCCAACGAGACGGCCGATTCGGACTTGAGCAACGAGGGAAACGTGGCCTCACCCATCGGTGACCCAAGACCCTCATCCGATTGTTGCTGCTGCTGCTCTTGTTGCTGCTGCTGCTGTTGCTGCTGCTGTTGCAGAAGTTGCTGCTGGACGATGGTCAAGCTTGAGTGGGACCGTTCATGGATGAAGAGTAGCGGCAGCAGGGGTGTAGCGAAGGAACAGAACGAACACTGGTAACCCTTCATGCCACTCATCGGTGAAGGTACCTGTTCCGTCCCAAACAACCCCGGGATGCCAGCCGCACCTTTCGGTAAAAACTTGGCCCCGTCGGCCGGACTGATCGCACCGAATGGTGACTTGGAGTTAAACTTCGGTTCCGCCAGACCAACGATACCACCACCACCACCACCACCATTTGGGACCTTCAGCGAGGGGCTACTGGATTTACTGCGTCCACCACCACCACCACCACCACCACCATTGCTCGCACCGGTCTGACCCACGGAACCGGGACCATTGGCAAGTTTCTGCTCGAGCTCCTTCAGCTTATCGACGCCCGGTTTACCGTGATCGCTCAGCAGATGCGCACGCAACCATTTGGCACTCCGGAATCGGCGGCTACACAGCGGACAAACCTCGGTAAAGTGTGAGTAGTACCGGTTGCTCGTGTCCGTGATTTCGCCCGGTTTCAGTAGCCCGCCCGGATCCGTGCCATCGTTGGTCTGATCGGGTCCACCTACTCCCATCATTGTTGCATCTCCTGCGGTTGCTCCGGATGCACCACCGCCAGCACCGCTACTAGCTGCAGCAGCACCACCATTCTGACGCGCTTGCGGGAGCGGAGCACCCTCCTCGACGATACCGTGCGTATTGTGCTTGTGAACCCGCAGGAAGTACTTGCTGCAAAGCTCCTTGTTGCAGATGTTACACACGACGCCACCGATCTGGGCTCCATTCTCGATCTCGATACCGTGCATACGCTGCATGTGCGTCTTCATGAAGTACTTGTTGCACAGCTCCTTGTTGCAGATCTCACAGTAGCTGCTGGTCGGTGTCATCGAGAACGTGGGCTTGCGGTCGTTGTAGTTCGGTGCAGGCGGTGGACCACTAGCAACTCCCGTCGCACTACCACCAGTGGTCGAACCAGCAGTACCACCACCAGCACCAGCACTGCCCCCAGTAGTACGACGCTCAGGTGTTATAAAGCCCTCACGCTTCGGGCTGGGAATGCTCGGTAGTCCGTGCACCTCGATCAGATGCTGCTTGAGCATGTACTCGTTGGAGAACTCCTTGTCGCAGTGTTTGCATACCTCCATCATCTCACCAGCAGCACCAGCTGCAGTCGGTGTGCCGCCGGTGGCGACGATCGATGTCAGAGGAGTAGCCTCGCGGGATCCCTTCAGACCGCCGTTGTTGTTCTCACCGAGTGGTCCATGCTCCTGGAGCATATGGGCATGCAGAAGGTACTGGTTCGCCAGCTCTTTACCGCAAACACCGCACCCCATCTTACGCTGGTGCTGATTGTTCAGGTCGTTCAGCTGCATGATCATCGACTGTAGCTTCTGCAGATCGACACTGATCGCTTCGGCATCTTCATCGCTACCGATGTCCTTCTGGCCTACGGCGGCAGAATTCCTATCATCACCACCATCGCCCATACCAGCATCCTGCGCGGAGCCCTGCGCTTCCGAACCATCTCCATTGCTCATTCCGCGTCCCTTACCCAACAGTTCCTGCTTCATGTCGAGTGGCGAGACGCTGCTACCACCGTTGGTCCCATCGATGGCCCCAAGATTGGTGTCCGGTGCACCATTAACAAGCTCACCGGCAGCCGATGCAGCGGCAGCAGCTGCCATAAACTTCTTGAGCGACGAAGGCGACGATGCCTGCAGTGCCATCTGCGCACTGACCATATCGGCGGCCGTCGCTGCCGAACCTCCCATGATCAGGTTCAGCGGGCTCGTCTGCATAAACGGTCCCCACGGAAGGTTGCGCTCCTCCTTCAGCTCATCCGCAGTCGGTAGAATGCCGTGGCGCTTAAGTTTGTGCGTCCGCAGAAAGTACTTATTGCAGTACTCCTTGCAGCAGATCTCACAAAACGCCTCCGTGTTGATCACTCCGAGGCGCTTCAGCTTGTCAGCCGAAAAGTTCGCGTCCTTAGCGGCCTGCATCGAGTGCGGTGACAGCTTACGGGGTTGCGGCGTGAACGAGGTATCCTCCTGCTCCACCATATAGTCCTCACGGAATCCATCGGGTAACTGAAATGGTGCACCAGTGATAATGCCCGCCGGAGCGCCAGTAGTTCCATCGTTGTTTCCGGAAAGAGCACCACCATCGGCCGTCCCATCATGCTTCACACCATCGATCGCTCGAGAGTGTAGCTGTTGCTGGTAATGCTGATGCTGCTGTTGAAGATGCTGGTGCAGTTGCTGCTGCAGCTGTTGCTGTTGTTGCTGCAACTGTTGCTGGTGATGTTGCTGGAGCTGCTGCTGAAGCTGCTGCTGGTGGTTGTTCTGGTTCGCCAGCTCGTGCGCCTTGCTACGGTGCTTTCGCATCGCACTCAGGCTACTGAACTTCTTGAAGCAGATGTCACAAAAGACCGTCGGTTGAATGAGGGCTGAGGTCGAGTTTGTTGGGTTTTTGGGCGAAAGCGATGTAGTACGGGACGTTGGTTGAGCGCTTGCTTTCGCCAAATTGGATACCGGTGCCGGTGGTCCGGATGATTGCTGATGAGATGCCTGTGACATGGCTGGCGATTGCTGCGATGACACCGGCCCATCGGAGTCCCTTCCAAGCGGATGTCCAACGGAGCTATTCTGTCCTCCCGTGTGTTTATCCAACTGCTCAGACGAACTAGAGGCCGTTCCGGAGTGTTGCTGCTGTTGTTGCTGTTGCTGCTGCTGCTGATGCTGCATCTGAAACACCTGCGATAGCTGGTGGATCGGGTTGAAGGGATTCATCAGCGCCGAGAAGGAGGGCGGATTGTTATCCGACGAGTTACTGCTGTTGGCCGCTGGCTCGTAGATCCCGTGCTTATTCGCTTTGTGCGTCTTCAGAAAGTATTTGTTACAGAACTCCTTGTTGCACAGATCGCAGTACGCCTCCGGGTTGAAGATGCGCAGCGGTGGAACATTCGGTCGGCTGCTACCATCGGTCGAACCGGCACCACCGAAAGGTGATACCGTCGGAACGCCAAGTAGTGGTAGCTGCGGTAGATAGCCCGAGGCGGACAAGGCCGCGGCAGCTTCCGGTGGGAATGGAAAGGAAAGTCCCGCGATCGACATCCAATCCTCTGGCTTCGGGAGATTACTTCGTATCTCACCGTCCCAATCTGGATCAAACATTAGCTCCTTCTTGAGCGATATCTTCGGTGGATTACTCAACATCGGCGAGGGTGAGTGATTGGAGGATCGTTCTCCGTGCGTGATTCCGCCATGGTGATGGTCATTGCCAGCCCTCAGTGAGTCCTCGTGGTACGATTTTAGCTCCTCGTTCTCGACGCTACCATTGTAGTTCTCCTTCGAGTTGGAACCGCGTGAATTCGATCCAACCATATCCGACGGCTGACGATGCTCCCGGTCTTCCGCTTCCTGCTCATCATCGCTCTTCATCGCACCCCGGCCGGTACTCATCGATATAAGACTAGTCAGCTTCGAGGCCAGGAAGTTGTCGGGTAACGAAGCGCCCGGACTTACCAGTCCACTCTCTCCTGCCGCTTGCTGCTGCTGCTGCAGCTGCAGATGCTTCTGCTGTAATTGACTGAGGTTCGAGAGGAATATCTTCTGAAAGTTGTTCTGCTGCTGCTCGAGCAGGGCCGCACTGTCGTCCGGATCGTGGTCCGTCTCCATGGCAGGGCTTGGTGGATTCGGCGATTGGCAACCATCGTCCTCCTCATCATCGTCGGCGTCATCGCGGTCCGCATCGTCGTTATCGTTTGGTGTTCGGCGATCCCGTTCGCTCTGCTCAACGGATCGACCCGCATCCTCCGTCTCACCACCACCGCTTGGTGCCGACGATGGTTCGATCACCGCACCATTGGTGGCGAATCGGATCGGCATCGATTGTTTGCGCCGCTTCTTGGAGAGATCGGGCAACGAGTCCGAGCTTTGCTGGGAGGAAGAGGTCGTCGTGATGGTGCTGCTTTGGGTGGTGTTGGCGGTGGTGGCATTTAGAAACGACGACGAAAGGGTCCGCTTGGAGGCCTTCAGCGCGGAACCGTGGGAGCTGTTGGTCTGCGAGGAGTTGGACGCGTCGCTCAGTGCTGCCTCCTCGCCGCTGAGGTCTGGCGGTGGGGTCGCGTAAACCGAGGCAGCCATTGTCATTGGTGTGCTGGTAACTGGTGGTAAGAGAAGAGAGAAGACATCGAGGGAAAAAGTTCATTAAAATCTGTTCTACACTTTTCTACTCTTGTTAAGGAGAGAACTCCCAACTGGAATTCACAGAGGCTACGGCTCTAAACTCAAAGAAAGCGAGCTACAACCAACCCCGGACGTACTATCGATCGATTGCCCCGACACCTGCTTGGTGCCAAAAGCCATGTTTCACTCCAAAAAATCCTTATCACCGGGGCACGCTGCTCATGGCAAGGGCTTCCTATCAGGCGAACCGCCAAACGAGTTCGCTCGGAGTTCGCTCCGTTGGTTGCGGTTTACGGAAGGGGGGGGGGGGGGGAGGATAGATAAACATATTTTCGATTTTATTCCGGCAGATGGGGTTCCATCGACCCTACCCTAGAAAGAAAAAAAAAGGGAGCGCGCGTAATCATGGAATGTGTGTGTCCATGAAGCCTTTCCCTTCCAATGACAGACCGGGGCACCGGGAGTGGAGAAGGTGAGCCGCTCTACACCATCAGCGCGGTCATGGGCTCTAATCGCGAACCGGCCTCAAATGATGGGTCCGCTCTTCGCCACTCCTCTGCACCCCTTTACTCCTTCGCGCCCGTGGAGCACACACTTCTACACACGCAGCACAAACCCTATCGGTGTCGTAAAGCGTGTAAGCGTGGATTCGGTTAGCTCGCGCGAAGCTGTGGGCTTCCCACTTTTGGACCATTAGTCACCCGCGCGGTTTGCTGTGTGGGTGAACCATGAAATGAAAATGAAAACAGAATGTTGAAATTACAAAAGCAAAGGCAGGGGCCAGGGAAAGGAAGGAGCAGTCTGCCGACCTGTCGAGCACAACGAGCACCTAGACAACGGCCTAGTCACTACACAGCCCCCCCCTCCCCGGTTATGTTCGTTGGCACCTCTCTGGTCTCTCCCCTAGACCATCCACCAACAACGCCCGATTAATATATAATTGTCGAAAGTTTTTCCGTTTTTTTTCTTTCTTCCATTCCGATTCGCTCCGGTTCCGTTCCGTTCCGATTCCCGTCGTCCTGCATATTTAAAATATGGCGCGACCATATGCACACTCCTCCGAGTCCGTGGGCACCACCTTCTAGCTGGTACCGAGAAACGACGCGGGACCATAATGTAGTTTGTGTGTGTGTGTCATTATAGTCATTAGTTAAATTTTGTTTTCACTTGGGCCACAGGGTGTCGCTCGATCGGTGTGGCGAGGTGGAAGGGAAAGGACATCAAACATGGACCATGGGTGAAGCAATAAGCAATGGAAGGAGTGTTGTTTTGAGACCGAGCATGCCACCCACTGACAACTAACGGGTTCGCTGGCAAACCTGCCTCTGTGACTGCGTCATTATCGATTGTAGACACGAATTCGAATTTGGAATTCGAGAAATACCGAGAATAATTCATGATACTAAATCACTTTATGAGCAACACTTTTCGATGATGATGTTTATGATGATGATGATGATGATGATGATGATGATGAGGATAATGATTAAAGAATCGCTGCCTCATCGGTTCCAGTGTGTTCGAAGGCTTTTGTAAGCGTCATTGGTAGAGGTACAGATTGCACCTGAACTGAAAATGTCTCCAATTTTCGGTCTGGAGCTTCGATTTCGTTGAGCAAACGCACCCTTCCGTCATGAACGCTTTGTGAGGCACATGTCAGCCCGGTGGTGCTGCTGTTGTCACCATCTGCAACCCTGATATTGCTGAAAAGGCCTATCCGTGTGAGTGCATTTATCGATTGTCATGCTGAATCATTATGACCACAACAATCACGACAAAGTGCAGCGCAGCTTCTGCAGAAGTGTCGATTTGGGTCCCAAATCGTGATCCCTCGATCCCTGAACCGTTTGCAGCGCTTCAAAAGGGATTAGAAAGGAGAATTCTTTGTCCGCAATTCCCAGGTACCTAATGCCGGGATTTAAATCCTCGAATGTATGGTGCACCAACAGGACGCAAAGAGGGATGCGATCGTCAGTCATGCTACAGTCCGATGATATGAGTGCATCTGAATATCATAATGAAAAGGGATCACCATTAAAACCATTTTATGAAACATGTAAAGGACGGAATTATGTATTGGAAAAACTTCCAGGCTGGATGATCGTTGATCATAACCAGGACAGCTGGACCACTTCCACGTCTAAGCTTCACACCGAACGCAAATAAATCGCGAAAAACACTTCTCAAAAGGACTTCTTCTTATTGAGAATGTAAAACCCTGTTAAATCAGACAATGCCACCAACAACTCGAGGTAGAAAAAAAACGGCGAAAAAAGAACTCACGACCCAGGGATGTCCAGGAATGGCCAAGAAAAAAACGGGAAATCTTTCACGCCATCTTCAAAAGGGACACGCGGCCAAACAAATCACCGGCGACAGACTGTCGCCGGACCCCGCAACAGCAGCACTAGCAGCAACGGCCTTATCTCTCCAGAGAACCGACGACCACCATTAGAATATTCAATAACAGCGAGAAGGCCGAAGCAACCGAAAAGTGTCATTCAAAATTCGGGGTCGAGAGCTGGCGGCGGCGGCGATGGTGGTGTTGGTGGCCGGCATTAGGGAGCCAAAACAGTTTTACAAAGTGAAATAAAACTTTGCCAAGAATATAAAACAGGCACATTCCGGCAGCACAGCACCACCCCATCAGCCCATGTGTACCATGCCGCCGCGCCGCGTTGGACTTCTCCGGGTCCCCGGGTTCCTTCCACACAAAACACAAATCTTATCTGTGCTCTATGGATGTGGGGAGGTAAGTGTGTGTGTGTCTGTTTTGTTCACTTCCACATTTTTGCACACCACCGCGTCACTTGCTGATGCTGAAACAATGCAAAAACATTTCCTGAATTTAAAAACAGTTTGGCTCCATAAAACTCCGTCGCAGATAAACTCGAATGGAGGCGAGAGGCGGCCATGGGACTCGATCGCTCAACCGGAACGCCGCCCGGCAACAAATCGTGCGAATCTACATATACAGGCGATGTGCTGTTGGAGTTTGTCGGTTTCGCTTTTTCCTCCTATGGTCCGGAACTGATGGATCTATGGCCCCTTCACGGATCCATTGGTGAGTGAGAAATGGGATGTCCTGCAATATCTTACTAAGACGTTCCCCTGTGTTCACGCCTCTTCTTTCGCACGGCCTCTTAATGTTTTCATTCACAAAAACAAAAAAACGGTCTCAAAACAACGCAGGGGTGAGCTGGATGAAATGGGGAAAAAGTGCGAGCACAAGAACAATCATAAAGATAATAACGCCCGGGGTTTCTTCCAGACAAAGTTTTGACAAAAACAATAGTTTGCCCCAAAACTAGCAATACAATTGACAAACGTCGTCAACAACAACTTCTTCGATTGAAAAACAACCATTACACGGTACACGGCCCGTTTCTGGAGCTCATGCTTGCTAGTACCGCCTCTCGTTATCCGGTTCATTGATAAAATGATTCACTAAACACAGTCGAACGCGCGTTTTTTTTTTTTATCCGAAACGATTTGCTTGCAAATTATGGTAATTCTCTCGATAATTCAATTGAATTTTGTCACATAAATAGTACTTTCACTTACTTATGCCTTGTTTTGATGTGTTCTGTATGTGTTTGCAAAACCTCGTAAAACAACAACACTTTCGAAGCGTAACGTAATTTTGAAAATCGATCGGCTCACTGGTCTTACTGTCCTGCGCACTGCGCTACCACGTCCTAAGCCATACCGTTCGATACTGGGTTTTTGGTGGCTTTTTGGAAAAAATCTATTTCTATCGATTTCCGAAAACAGTGAAGATCGATCGTGTATGCCCTGGTGGTATCCTGCTCACACTCCCATACGGTCACGTCCGGGGGAAACACGAAAGCCGTTCCGTCTCGTTCTCGCCAAAATTTCGGAAAAAATCTTTCCCCCTCCCCTCGGGGGTGATTTTTCGAAAAATCGGGACATCGGAAATTTTTGGAAAAAAAAAATACCCAAAATCCCATTAAAACCCCGGTACATGAACGCGCGCACACACAAGCGGGTCTCTAACACAGGCAGCAGCATATCCCGTAGGGCCATTCTGTTGCTGCAATATGGGTTGCGATTGGTCAGGTTCGGGACGCGCCGGGACCGGGATCGGGACCGGGACCGCCAGTCAATCGAACCGAACCGAAGATCGAATCGGTGAAGGGCATTAGGGACGCGTGTCATACCGGGGAACCCGGGTATAATGTAATGAGAGCGTAGCGTACAGAGGGACCTCTCCTTGCCGAGGATGCATATGCATACGAAATCCATGGAAATTCGCAGACCCAAAAGTGACACAAAACCTGGACCCGGGATGGGATGGTGTGCAGAACAATTATTTTGGATTTTTCCCGTTTTTCCATTCATCCGGCCCAGAAGGCAGAAGGCAGCGGCAACCGATCCCCTCCAATTGCATTCGATTGATTGGAAACAACAAATATCGGACATATTTTTTCGGGCTTCCATTCCTTCTCCTGGCCAGCGCGCAGTGTATGTTAATTTTGTGCCCTTGTTCTGACGTGTATGTGTGTATGTGTTTCTAAAGACCATTTATAACATCTCGAGGGTGCCCGGTTTGCTGCACATATATGGGTAGTTTGTTGCAGATTTGAATCCGGACCTTCTGCAACGTTTTCTTTCCGGGAGCAAAGTGTGTAGGGCTTGGAACTCTGGAACGGAACCAGCATTTTTATCCAGATTCAAGAAAGAACAAATCAACTGGACTACCACTATCGATGGCGTATGGATTGCAGATTATGATGGTTTCCCGGCAGTGCGTTCCATTAATTGTCGTTAATAAACTGTCAATTTCGTGATCGAGGAGCGCCTCGTGATCAGTGGAAATAGTGGAGAGCCGTGACTGAAATGCCTGTACTTCAATGCTCTAAACGCACGCACTGAATACCGAAAGGCAAATCTCGGACTGTCCAAATTAGTGACTACCTCGTGACGCCATTACGTCGACGCGCACCCAACCCAAACTGTCATTTAGTGGCTTATTGATGTGTTTAGTCAAGACGGACGGACGTGTGATGTAGGTTCCTGGGGGATTTAAATCCATCCGCTCCTAGACCGCGTAACACTCCATTGCAGTGGCTGTATTGGAATACCCCCAAGAAGGAGCTGTCCTGGGAGTCAGCTGCCTGTTGTATAAGCAATCGCGAAAAGCGAAACAGCTGTAGAACCGGGCTGTATCACTGGAGCAGCTTAGCAGGAGCAGGTGTGTAAAGGAAGACCTACAAGCATCGCACCACACAGACGTCCGTTGTCCATCTTGAGCCGTTTACGGTCTCGAATTATTAGGAATTCAAACCCAAAAACCCCTCAGAAAAGCCTCAACCCAACGTGCAAAGCAAGAAGGTCAGAGCGAAATACGAGTGGCGCTTGTCGGTACACATCGCCCGCACCGTGTGGCCTTGCCTTCCCGCCCCGCCCCGCCCGGAGTGTTATTGGATTTCGCGTGAAGGATAATCCAACTCGCGAGTTGCGCGGTTTGCAGCACGAGGTGTCCCCGCAATGTCGCGACGTTACGTACGCGCAGCTGTCCGGACGCGAATGTAAAACCGGAATGCTCAAGTGAACCGAAAATCGAATCAAGTACGCGCGATGGAAGGAAGGAACTAGCCGTGCTGCTGCTACTGCTGCTGTATAAAATATAAATATTTATTGCCACACAAACGGCGGCCCACAAATGTAGAGAGAACTTCGATCCAAGACGCCCAAGTCGCTCTCTGGACCGGGGGGACGGTTTTCCTATTCATCTTCGTGCCTTTCAGACGACGCTGAGGATCAATCTTCCACAAAAGCTCTGCTGAAACCATAAAGTACAATGCAAGCAAGAAGAGCACCAAGGACGTCGCCGCTACTCGGACATAAACAGAATAATTGACAAACCGTCAATCGCTCCAATGGTCGGTGACGGTATTGGATCTTGACAAAAAAAAAGAAACCCCCAGAAAAGAAAGACATGGTGGGCCCAATTCGAATGGTGGCCCCAAAAGAAAGGGAGGTTGAGGCGGAGAGTGAAGAAGCGCCACCACAACTCGAAAGACTCGTTGCGACCGCGGCACCGAGGGCACCATCATTATAATAAAGTTATATTTTAATGCATTCATTATGGCTCCGATTTCTTTTTTTCCAGTTTTACTTCGCCGGCCGCTTTTTTTTTTCGTTCTTGTTACATTCCGGCCTGCGTATCCTACGCCAAGGACTGCGGCTGGAGCACGGAAGGAGCCTCGCTACGAGGGGGTTGTGGAGGGTTGAATAAATTGATAGTTATGGAGGGGAAACTATCAAATTTAAATAAAAATAGCTCCATATAAAAAAAAATCTACCAACCAGGCATTACCTCAGTCCACAGCGAATGGGCGCGGCGTTCGTTGTGGGCTAGAGCATGGCCCCTGTTATGGGGGTATTACTACCACCGGCTTGACTGACTTTTGACAATAAATTTTTACCGCATTTCTGATGCCGCGGCATCCCTCCTCCGCCCTCGTACCAAGGCACTAAAAAGGGATTAGAAATCCAACACAGGAGGATAGCGAAAAAAAAACCCAAAAAACAAAAGAAATTCCAGTGGCACATTGTCGAGGGGCGTCTGAGGTGATAGTAGCGGCTGGAGCCCCGTACCCCTGGTTCGATGGCCTGGCCCACTACTACCACTGTTCAGCTGATTGCAGCGCACCATTGTTGTGCTTTTGCTTTCTCACAAAACAACGACAACCACAGAACGAGCAAATAATCGGAGAAGCAAACGCTTGCTCGCAATGCGACAATGTGGCCGCAGTACATACTCCGAGGTACCTTTTACCAGAGGGGAGGGGGTTCTCATCGAGTGTATTGTGCACCGTCCTCCGTCTCCTCTCCAGCGATCCTGGATTTAACATTTCTTTTTTCCGTCTCCAGCGACAATACACCTTTTTTCAGTTATTGCTCGTGATTTGGACTTTTTATTTTCTTCACGACGATGTCCTGGGACTCCAAAGAGGAGCGGGGGTGGGGGGTGAGGAGAGTGGAGCTAGCTGATAATCTGCCAATAGCCCACAAAGACGGTGGGTGGTTAATTTTATGACAGGTCCGGTGGTGCCCCCTTATGGCTGCCGCCGGTTCTGTTGTTTCTGTATCGCTCAAAAATCGCAGCCACGCGGACCCCGGGGTCCTCCAGGTCCTGCTGGTTCCTGAGTGTGAGTACCAACCATCGTCATCGTCATTTCGACTAATTTTATTACGACCCACGACGCGCTTAGGTGTGGCTTCTCCCGCCCACCTGGTGGAAGGTGAAGGTGTGTGTGTGAGTGTGTGTGTATGTTACTTTGCCCGTCTTCGAGGTGTACTCGGAAGGAGCTGCGGTCGGAGCGGGGTTGTTGAAGAAAGTTATGAACTTGTCCATGCTGGTGGTGCAGGTGAGGCAGTGGCAGAAGAGAGAGAGAAAGAGAGAGACAGAGAGAGAGAGAGCCGCAAGGAGGCATTCGAATGAATATGCATTGCTAGGTACTGGTCTGGTAAGCGGATCTAGGACTTCATTAACGAGTTTATGCTTCGCGTACGTCGTCTCCCGGCTCGCTGTCCAACGGCCAGCTTGTCCTGCGGAGTGTCGTTGTAGTCATTACTTAAAAGACGTTCGATGAAACAGAAAAAAAAATGGAAACAAGGCCACCGACATTCCACCGTACCGCTCGCTCGATGATGTAAATTGAAATTTGAATATTTGACAGAGAGACCAGATTTTCTTTTACGTTTTAATGCTGCTTATGATTTGATGTGAAGGCCATGCCATTTACTGTCGTGTTCAATAATGAAGCCAACGTAAACGGGCAGGTCGAGTGCCTAAGATTATTCATCTTTTTTCATTTTTATAATGACACAGGACATTTAAAAAAATTAAAGAATGATAGCTGTATGGAATTCATTAAAATCATATAAGGAATTGATATCATTGGTACCATTGGTACTACGGCTCAGCACCTCCAATAGCTCTTTGTAGGGCAGGCTATGGATCAGAATCATTCTTATTTTGTACTGTATTATAGTTGTCTTAGCAAAATCCTAGAAACCAAACCAATGCATGACATACTTTTTATCTAACTATCAGCTTATTTTTGGATTCATCCGATCCTTTATCTTATTGCTTTTTGTAACAATTTGTTGAATACTATGCCAGATACTTTTATGATGTTCTGCAGGTTCTATTAAACTGTATTTCTACATTATGAATTGATAATTCACATTTAAATTATCTGATACTTTATTTTATAAACTATCGAAACTCCATCTATTGCCATCTCTACAAACCATGTAGTAAACCTGCTATAAAGCTTTTCTAAACTAACTTCTCCATCAGTTTCAACGTCAGGACATTTTGATGGATCATTTTTGCCAGTAAATCATCAAATGCATCGCATCGCAGCTCGCCAGCGAATGAAAGAGTTCACCAAAAACCTTTCGCCAGTCGACATTAGAACCGTACACCATGCATATTGTCCAACATGTCCTTCACGTACATACGTACACACACACACACCCAGACACACACTCGACTGTCCTTCAATTGCTCGATCCAGTAACGATCCAGCAAAGATGGAGGGGGCGTGCGACGTGTGTGAAGCAGGACGCGCATCCCTTTTCGCTGACAAACGTGCGACGGTGACGCGGGCTGGACGAAAAATAAAATGAATCGAAAAATGGCTGTCGAGCGGACAGCAAACACTCCATCCATTTGCCTGTCCTCGTCTGTACCGAGCCACTAGGCTAGGTAGGGGGTGGCACACATACGCGACACACACACACACACACACACACACACAAACACACACACACACACACACACACACACACACCCAGACACACAGACACACATGGTGTTGGATGTTGATGTTTCTCATTTCTCGTCCTCGTCCTCGAAGCAGGTTCCGTGTTTCATCGCCGCTGGAAAGCCCACGTTTCCGCTGTGTACCACCACCACCACCACCAACACTACCCCCTCGAACCGGCACTACATACCAGCAACTACTTCCCCCCTCTTTTTCGGACCCTTCCTCTCTCCCCATCACTGATGTATAACGATTCCCAGCGCCTTTTATGTGTGTCTCACATGTGCGTTTGATGGTTCGAATGCGTACCATAGAAGAGATGGTAGAGGGGATGAAGGGAGTGTAGTGGTGGTAAGATGGAAGAAAAACTTTAATAAGTGAAACTCGGACCATATCTCGGCCTCGGTTTCTCCACCATTTCCACGCCGCCACCCCCTGTGTGTCCTGTTGTTCCTTCGTTCGTTTGGAATTCTTTCGAAAACCTGAACCTCCCAACACCCCCATTGTACCACCCACCTTCCTCACTCCATTGTGGAGGATACGTCAAAAGCGGGGCCTTTAGGAGGGGTGGAGGTGATCAGAGAGGTGGGTTGTGGACGGATGGTATGGTACAGAAGACGCTGGCCACGGTCGGGCTGGCTCTCTCTCTCTCTCTGCCCGATTGGTCATTCTTTGCTCCGATGATTGGCCCCGGTGCCGTCGGGTTGGTCCACAAAACATCTTACTCCCGAGATGGTGTAACGATGGTAACCAGCAGCCCTGGTTGCGCTTTGGTCGTTCGGTCGCTCGGTCGCTTCGTCCTTTTTTTCGTCCCTCCGACCGACACTTCAAGTAGCTCCATTTTGTTCCGTACGTGTGTGTACGTGTGTGTGTGTGTGTGTGCACAGCTCGAGGCGACGATGATGAACAATCACAGAAGGGCCAGCCTCCTCGCAGGACTCCAACTACTCTGTGTGCGCCGCCGGCATCGACATTAATTGTATTCCCGAGGAAAAACCCGCCACTGACGTATGAACCACACTTGTGCGCCTGTCTGTATGTGTGCGTATGTGTGTGTGTGTGTGTGTGAATCACACGTTGCCTAGCACGGTTGCTAGGAAAAAAAAGGAAAAGGAAGCCGCAGTGCCGCTCTCCACTATTGCGATTCCTGTGTTGCAGAACAGTCGGAATGACCGACAGTTTCGGGAGGTTGGTCAGTATAACAGGAAATTCTTGGAATCATCCGTGGATTGATGGTATTTTTCCTGAATTTTACTGAAAAGATTCGTTTTTAAATAATACTTTTCAATGTTATACACTTGGCAGTCCAGCTTTCAAGTTTTATAATTCACTTCCCCTGTTTATCTGTTTGTGTTCACTCAATATACTTTATATTTCAAATATTTACTTGAATATAAATGAAATTAAATAAATTGTTATTATAAAACTTTACAAAAAACCGGTTCCTAGTTACATAAGCAGAAGCCGTAGAACATTTCCAACATTTCTCACTTTTCATTTTCCAACTTTATGCTTTTGATGATAAATTTTCATATCCAACAGAAAGATGATGAATATATTAACATTGCATTCAAAATTCATTGAAATTGGCTTTACTGTGGAAAAGTTTCAGTTACATGAGCAGAAGCCGTACATGGATTTTCCTATTCATTCCCCCCTCAAAACGCCTGCTAATGACACACGATGGCGTTGTGTCAATTGAGTGCCAAATTTTCCAGTAATCATCCTCATGACGTGCGCTTCTACCGCTCTACCGAAACGCAAAAACTCCCTTATCCACTGCACCCTCCTCTTTTTTTTCCTTGTCCAACCCCAGCCGTCCCTCTTCCACGAATTTTCCGACATTTTCCCGAACCACTAGGCGAGGGGAAAAGCCGTCCAGAAACCCGAACCAAGTGGAACTCAGTGGTAACTCATTATCCGATCGCGAGCATCGCATTTTCCGGAGAAGTATTGCCGGCCGGTGAAAACGGAAGAAAGCGGCACCCGAATGTCCTTTTCTCTCCGCGTCTCTGGCCCTGCTTCCGGCTCACGGGGTGTGGGCTACGGTGGTGTGTGTGGTTTGTTTTTGTTTGGTTCTCGTGTCGGCCCCCCGAGTTCGAGTTTGGCTTTCACTTTCGCCACCCTGAGATGAGCACCTCGGGCCATGTCCAGTGGAGGAAAATGTGGAAATGTGGCCTCCACTGTATTGGTGATGACACACACGCACATGGGAAAAGTGAAAGTTTTCCACGCGAACTGCGCGTGATGGTGTTGGTAGGGTTCGGGTTCGTGATTTTGAGTTTTTTTTTTTTTTTTGAATTGCATATTTGAGCGTCTTGCAAGGATGTGGGTGGAGAGGACGGAGGGGTGTACACTCATCAAACTCCGTCAAGCGAAGCGCAAGCGTACGAAGAAGAAGGCGCCGTAGGGGGTGGTTTTTTTCGGCAGCGACAGGACCATCTCACGCCTACATCCGGTGAAAATGGGGAAAATGAAATGTTCGTGGCATTGAGCTAGCTTCCCCCGCGTCACGTTGCTTTAAATTGAAACAATCTCAGATCAGCTAAAAATAGGACTTTCAGGCTCTTGCGTATGAGTGACAAAAGTGTGTAAAATATGATAAGTATGATAAATTAGTTGCACGATACAAAACGGACAGATCATAGAAATAGAAAAAATAATCTTGCTAAATATATAGTTTAGCTCATTAACTGGAAAAGTTACCATATGATATTGTGGTAGTCAAGACAATCACGAAAGAGAGCAATAATTAATCGGCCATCTACTGAACGACGCTTAATGAACGATTAGTAACTGTGTCATCGAAGTAGACATAGAATGTAAATGATCGTCTAAATGGAAGTTAAAGTTTGTCTTTCTTATGGAGTGTTGTACGTTCGTTGTATCTAGTAATGATTACATGAAACTGAACGAAAAAAGGAAGTGAAATCTAAAAACTCCGGATAGATTTGTTGTGCTTTACAGGATGAAAGTAAAAGTGGAAAACAGAATCTGGAAAACAAATTGCTAAAAATGTGAAATAAGCACAAAAACTATAATCAAAATTTGAGCTGTCCCTAAAAAAAGTAACTAAATAGTAAACCTACGCAAATACCACGCGGAACAGCACAAAAATCGCAACAAAAATTCCATTACGTCCAGCTTATACCATCGCTATGCGGTCGCCCGTGAAGGCTCACTATCAAATAACTTTAAACGCAACGCATTCAAGGTCAGCATCCGCCTGTCGCTACCACAACCACTACCACCATCACCGTCGTCTAGTCGCTTTAAAGTGGGTCAAAAACCAGACATTATCCTGGGCAGGTCTGGCCGGCCGGTGGGAAGGGAATCCTCGAGGCGAACCCCTTTTTGTAGCGACCTGCCATTACAACCTTGCCCTTGAAAAGCCATCATCATCCCTTTCCACTTTACAGTTTTCCACCGACCAGCACACAAACACGCACACATCAAATGGCAATCTCATCTCAGCAAACACCACCGTCCCCCTCGGGCGATGGGCAAAAAATCGGAGAATCAACCCTCACCGCCGCTGCCACCGGCGCCGCCTCGCGTCGCTGGAAACTTAAAAAAGTGGAAATAAAATCCCTCCCAAAAAGGACGAAAGTCAACAGAGAGGGAACGCCCGTCCAGCATCTCGCTCTAGTTCGCTCCTTTGCTCCTCTATTACTGCTCGTCTCGTCTCGTCTCGTCTCGGTTTCGCCTGCTACGATGATGCGACTAAATTTTCATTCGCAACCGGTGGAAAGTCTGTGATTGGGGCGGGGTACGGGGCTGCCTGTTTTCCGCGCCCTCCCACCCACCGAATACCGGAAAACCGATGTTCGCTCTCTTTCTTTCACACATACAGAGGTAGTTGGTGATCGTTTGGCGAATTTTCACTGCGATCCGGTCGCGGAAAAGTCCGCAACAGGTTGCTCTGCTGATGCTTCACCAAACCATCCCCCTCTACCTCATTCCTTCGAAAGCCATTCGAGAGCATTTTAAAGTAATTTCTCCTCGTTTCATTTTATGTGCCTCTTCTCAAGTCTTATGTATAGCGGAATGGTATGGCATATGGGTCGCAGACACGGGTACGGAATCAACAGTTTGCTGTTTTGGTGCCTGGCAGGAGCCTGGTTGACGTAATGCAAATAGGGTTCGCGGATATTAAATCTTTTGATTTGGATTTGATTTTGTAATGTTCTTATCCTTCCTCACATACACTTTTATGCTTCTTTTAATACTATGTTGATTGCATTTTGGCTCCCATTCGTTCTGTAAACAGATTAGGATATTTGAGGATTTTCACAGCCAAAGTTGAACTAAGAGAAGTTCCATAAGTCCTCAATACGATATTATATCGTAGGACATCTCTCTGTCTATATCCACGTCGATTCTCCGAAATCCTTCAAGCGCCGAGTATCCTCAAGAAGCCATCGTTCTGCATGTATGATGAATTGCAGTTAAAAAAGAAAGATAAATGATGCAAGATTGGCTTTGGTGGTGGTGGTGGTGGTGGTTGGGCCGAGGTGGGCCACATTACTTTGCTCAAAGCCGCGCAGACGAATGTTGCCATCGTCATCGAACGTTAAGCAAATAAATCACATCCAGGCATCGCTGGATGTACTCGACGGGCGTACTAAGCGGA